>NW_027500421.1:0-83868 GCF_021521415.1 Bidens hawaiensis
CTCAAAATTAGTCGGTCGTTTAGACCGTGATGACCTCCTTAGCGTATTATCGGGTTCAACAGTTTCATTATTTATTTCAGGGACTTGCTCTTGTGTGAGTTGACGTGCCTTCATTTACAGGGATATGTGGAGTATTAAGTGGTGCAGTGTCATGTACAAGAGGTGTAATAGGAGATAAATTTGCAGAAGATCCCATCCCTCCTCCTTTTTCACCTATTGGAAATAAAAGACTCGACTTATACTGCTCCCACTGACTTTAGAGTTCTCTAGAAATTTAGCATTACGAGTTTCTACGATGCGAGTAACGTGTGATGGGAAATAGAATCTAAATCCCTTTGAATGTTCGGGATATCCAATAAAGAAACAACTGACGATCCTCATGTTAAGTTTCTGAGGAAGTTTAAAGCTTAGCTTCAGCGTGGCAACCCCATACTTTCAGATAGTTTAAGCTTGGTTTCCTTCATGTCAAAATCTTGTAAGGAGTTTTAGGGACAGACTTAGAAGGAACCCTATTCAATGTATGAGTTGCCGTCTTTAAAGCCACTGTCCATAAAAAACACCGTTCTGCTGAGCAGTACCCGGCATGGTAAATTGGTTCACGATCCCATTTTCTTTACAACAGTCAAAGAAAGGACCAAGAGCTTGACCAATGTCAGTATGTTGATTATAATACTCGCCTCCTCTATCTGACCTAACTACCCTAAGGTTAAGTTGATTTTCAACCTCAGCCTTAAATATTTCAAACATGTCAAGTGCTTCAGATTTCTCTTTGATTAAATACACGTACATGTAACGAGAGTAATCATCTATGAAAGTTATGAAAGAGGTATGGCCAGAAAGGGCCACAAATATCAGTGTGTATGAGTTCTAAAAGTCCTGAACTCATGGTGGCACCTTTCTTATTCTTTTTCGTCCTTTTGATTTTAATACATTTAACACCTTTTCAAAATCAGAGAAATCAAGATTTGGTAATACTTAATCCTTTAGGAATCTTAACATTCTATCTCATGAAACGCGGCCTAAACGTTGATACCACAACATGAATTTTGTTTCCAAATCTCGTTTTCGTTTATTAGTGTTTTGATTCACATTATATTATAACAATGATTTTGAAAATTGATCATCTAGTTTTAACTTATAGAGACTTCCTTTTAGAGAACCACAACCAATGACATGAGTGTTTAAAGTTATAGTGACTTTGACATTTCCATGCAAAACATTATAACCGTCATAATTCAACTTTCGTACGATTACTACATGTGACATTCTTTAAATTCGGGTTTCGATTGTATTTGTCTTTGTATTCGTTTACTATGTAAACCGATCCATTTTGTAAACCGAAACTTATGATATAATCAAAATAATGGATTTTATGTTACAATATTGTTTTACACTTGTTTGGTCTTGAAAACATCCTTTTCGGTCCTTAAATCGCGTTTAAAATCACTTAAAACGAACTACAGGGGCTAAATCTGCCAAATAACAAAAGTTGGAAGGCTGGCCACCCACCCCCATCGCGCTACGCGATGGGTGATGGCCTTCCCCGTCGCATGGTGCGACCCCCATCAGCTGCAACATCCGAATTTTTGTTGTTTTGTGTCTTGTCTTGATCCATTTTGCATGCAATCTCTTGTTATTTACACCCATACTTGACTATGACTACTACCCTATATAAACACCACCAATCCCTTCATTTTTCCCCTGCTACAACTCCAAAATCTCTCTCAAACTTCAAAGATTCAAGTTTATTGTTTTAGTGTTCTTGAAGGTTTGACTTCCAAAAGTCAAACTGAGTTAAATCTTTCATTTTAATTTGCTTATGTAGTCTTATAAATACTTGAATATGGTTATACAATGTATATATAATATACACCCATTTTTAGCTTTGTTAGTTACTTCTCCGGTCTCGGTCGGTGAGGTTTCGGACCTTTGTAAGGCAAGGCTTCATGGAGGACTTTCGAGTCCTTGATATATATATATATGTATATATATAACTTGTTTATACACATTAATCATGCTTAAATTCTACTCATTTTAGTTTGTTTCTCATATTTACAAGTTCCATGGTTATGGGTTTGAAGAGTCTAACCTTGGTTTAACCGTAACTAGTTATAAACCGTACACCGAACTTTGTGTATTATTTTTTTGTTAAATAATTGTTTAAGCATGTTTAATGTTAGATTTAAGTTTCTAAAATCATTTTTATGAGTTCTATGGTTATGGGTTTGTGAAATCTTACATCGGTATTAACCCGAACCAAGATCCAAACCAAAAACGGAACTTTCGCTTAAAGACTTTATTGTTAACTTTTTGGTTGTAAAACTTAAGTATTTTCATTTGTACATTATTATACAAGTTCTTTGATATTTGGGCATGTGGAAACCATCTATGGAACTTATTGTGAGATGGAAACCGAACCAAACAGAACTAAGCCGATTTTCACTTGCTTAAGACACACAAGTGTGTTTTTAGCTATCAAGACTTGTATAAATCTTTAAAAATACTTTCTAAACTGATTTTAATTATTTTCTTAAGTACTTGGAAATTTCGGATCCAACTTGATCTCATAACAAAATTTGGACCGACAAAACCGAACACTCGCTTAACGTACGTTTTAGTTCTAAAACAATAGAACTACATACTTGGTTAAGTATTATTGGATTTTTATGAGTTATCTCATAACATTTAATATTTTGGAAAGTTGACTTTGGGTTTGACCAATTATCAAGACCCGAACCAACAACCCGAACACTCGTTAAAACCTGTTTTAGTATCTTTATTTTAAAGGGACTTGCATTCTTGCATTTTTACCCACCTTATTACTTAACATAGGTTTAGTAAATATTAAGGTTAGATACTTTAACCCGGGTACGAGCAAACTTTCATTTTTAAAGAACTATTGTTGAAATTTTTTAAATTGTTACATTTTAAAGCTTAAACTTTAATTGTTTACATTTCTCAACACTTATTTTAAGACCTTCAAGACAACCTTTTAATTCAAGATTTTCTTTTATCTAGGCTTTGCTCGTTAAATTCATCGTTCGGGTTAACCTCCAAATTACCGACCTTTCAAGTTTATTACTTGAACGTGAGTACTTTCATACCCCGTTTTCCGTCTTTCGTTTTGGGGTGACATTTCATACTTATTTAACTTAAATGCTTTATACTTGAGTTTTAAACCACAAACGTTATTGTATACTTTACTTAAATAATTGCTCGATTCGGTGTTCTATGCTTACATGATTATATGCCTATGTGTTTACCGCTTTCGGTTGGTTGAACTATAAATCCTATACTATTTGGCAACCTCTTATAGCAAGGTGTCGTTAATGTATTCTTATTAACGATAACTATTAAATCCTAGTCTGTTGGGCATCCCCTTATAGCAATGTGTCACTAATGTATTCTTATTAGTGATCTCTTTTTATCCAAATTTATTGCTATTATTTATTGTTTCGTATACAAGATTGTAGCTTTTCTTATTATATACATATATGCTCAAAACCATGAATTGCTCACCAAACTTTGTGTTGATAAACTTTATTTTATGAAATGTTACAAGTTTGCATTTAGGTTGATTTGGGATTGTGAAGAAAACGTCATCAAGACCTGTAAGATATTAGCAAAATTGAACAATATTTGATTTGCTATATTTTGTTATAATTATCTTGTGAACAAGTATGTATATGTGAAATTTGATGTTATGAAATGAAATGAGTTTGTTAAATAATATTGTTGCTATAAATAGTATCATGCGCTTATCGGCAATTCGTCGCATCCCGGCATATTCTGCCGCTTTTGGTCGGGGTGTGACACTAAATTTCAAGCTATTCTCGGTACATACAAAATATCAAAAAGTTTAATACAATGATGGGAAACTTTCTATGTTAACTTGATGTCGCGTTACACAAGAAACGAATAAATATGTTAAATTCTGAGATCCATATTATAATGAAATTTTAACCTTAAACTAGAATGTATTTTGAGATTGAAAAAAATTTAATCCAGAGTTTTATTTTAAGTATTATTTTTGACATAACTAAAAGGTTTTAATATTAGCACTATTATACGAATCTATAATTATGAATTATTTAAGGACCAGAGGGTTTTATTTTAAGCAGTAATTTTTACATAATTAACATATTATAGTATAATCTTAAATTCGAATTCAAATTCAAATAAAATCGTGTAACAATTAATTAGTACTTTAATGGAATTCTAAAAAAAGGTTGGAAAGAATTTTGAGATTAAAAAACTTTTAATGGGAGATTTTTAACTTCAAAATGTATACAAAACGGAAATATTAACATAAACAATTCAAATTTAACGAACATTAACATTGTATTATGACAATAGTGAAAAAAAGTAACACACAGATACAAGAAAGTATCAATACTTTACAAATTAAAAACCATAAGAAGTTACAAAAATGGTTAATTACAATACCTTTCTTTGATACAACCTATTAAAAGAAAAAGAAAATACGATTAATTACAATGAATAATTATAAATAAAATAAATAATTACCGAAATATACCAATTAGTAGTTCATTTTATGATGATTATATAACATAAGTGCATCGAAAAAACCAGTTGAAGTTGACTTCTTGGATAGAATTCTAACTGACAATTTGTTGTCATGTTCACTTAAAAATAAATATAATCAATTCTTTTCGACGATCACACAATTCAGCCAGTACTTCAACCAATCCATTTGTAAAACATACACTTTTTCCATATCTGTTAACTCAACAATACAATACAACACCTTATAATGTTGAATTTGAAGTGTTTGATGCATATCTCTAAACTTATCGTTATTAGTTTCCACAAATTCATTTGGAAGTTCCTATAAAGTTATTATAAAATAAAATATCGAAAACGTACATAAAATGTTATAGTAGACAGAAATATTACAATACTTACCAGAATTGGGAATTTAGGATTCCAGAGCTCTTCAGGATTATTATGTAGAAATAATTAATCAAATTCAAACAATTTCAAACAACCTCTGTGAAAAAACCCAAAAAAATAATTAATAATGTATATACTAAATATAGATGAAGATGATAACAACAAAAATCAATAGGAGAAACCCGAGTGAATGAACAAAAAATTATTGTATAATCGTTATATATTGTATAAACAAACATAAAATAAAAATATGCAATCATAAAATTAGAATCGAACAATAGGGGGAAAGATTATGATACCGGATAAATGGAAGACAATCTTCGGGATTTGATAATTGTTACTACTTGTGATTGATGTTTGAGAGAATTGGTTAAATGGCAAGAGGGAGAGAAAAATGAAGAATGTGAATTAGGGTTTCTAATATTATGGTTTAAATAATAGGAATGAGGTGAGTTGGCAGTTGGTAAGATAAGAAAGTTGTGACATGGCATCTATGTGGCATGTAGGTGGATACCCTAGAATGATGTCATGTGTACAACTTGTGTTGTTTTAATAGATTAATAAGATTCTAATGCTACAGGTATATATACACTTCAACCCTTATCCAATATTATGATAGAATTACAGAAATTTTATCTTTACCGTTTCTCTCTTTGTACTTTATATATCCTTTACGTTTACAAATCCAACGCTCATGTCTTTCTTAATAATAAGTAAGAGAATAAGAATCTAACGCTCGAAACTCCTCACCATGTCATAAGTAAGAGAATACAATGCTCTGTCTCCCTCGAAATGTCATAAGTATGAGAATAAGAATCTAACGCTCGAAACTCCCATGTCTTTCTTAGTTGGACCAACCAGCGAGAGAGGTCTTCCTGAATTTGATTACTTATGTCAACTAAGGAGATTTAGGTTACAATTCGGATTATTTACCCTATCTTTCTTAGTACACACCAACTTATACCGTCCACTTCCACCCTTCACCTTCCCCTTCCAGTTATGTTTCAACAGCACCACCCCAAACCGCCTCTCTCTCTATATGGGTGTTCGACGTGATCGAACAGTCATGCCTTGGTTGGGATGCCAAAAGAGGCAAACGAGTCCGAGAAAACGCACCATTCTAATTAGGTTCTAATGGGAACCTCATACTCACGAAAGCCAATTGGCATATAGTGTGGCAGACCAACACCGCCAATAAGGACGTTGCATATTTCGCTACTCTCTCCTATGGTAACATGGTGCTTCGTGACTCTAACTTTGTCTCGCAAGTCTTCGATTCCCCTGGCACGCTCTTGATAAGCCAAAGTCTCCGGGTGAGAAGAGGTCCGTACAAGCTCATGAACCGGGATTCGTTTACCAACAACATTGAAGGGTTTATAGCTTCGTGATTGAGCCGAAAAGACTGGATTTGCACTACAAGAACTACATGCGGTACTGGTAATCCACGTTCCGCGAATTAAATAGAGAAAATATGAATATTGTGATTGAAACCTTGGTGATTCAAAAAACAGAATACGAAGAGAAAAACTTTAATGCACTCAGGTGTAATATTCAAAACTATCATCAGGGCCTGCCCAAAGGGGGGGGGGGCCCATTTTCCTGAAAGTCCCACAATTGTTAATATATATATATATATATATATATATATATATATATATATATATATTTGTTATATATAAATTTGTTTTAAAACATAAGTCTATATATGACTTCTCGGTGCAATGGAAAAAGTGGTAATTTATGGAATTAAAAATCACAGGTTATGTGGGAAAACAATTGTTTAAACTTTTATCAACGTTAATGTTTTGATAATGACTTAATTAGAACAATATGACAAGAAATAGTCTTAGTTCATCATTGATACTCTATGCCACACACATGTCCCTTAACATTTGATCGATCATCATTAGTCACAATTAAGCAAACACAAGACTAAATATCCAAGATCAAGATTATCAAGTTCATCTTTACTAAGGGTTAAATTAAAACTAAAACACCAACATGAAGATGAAGAAATTATATGACTAATTCATTGAAGACTAATTAACAACTTAGTTAAGTTAGGCTGCTAGTTTTTATAAACTTAGGGTAAATTTATAAAATATTTATATTGAAACACAATTGTATAAATTTATAAAATATTTGAATTTCAAATGTTTTAAGACTTATTCCACTCTTGGTAAGTCTTACATCTAATCCATGCATTGAATACCAAACTCACCATATGGGCAAGTCAGACTCAAAGAAAGAAAGAGTTAAATCTTTGGTTAAAATTTATGAAGTATGTTTAACTAAATTGGTAAAATACTTGGGTTCCGTTGTATGTAGAAGCGGGAAGTGAATGGGATGTATTCCCACATGTGTTGGTCAACATTAGAAGCCAAAAATAAAAATGACCACACATAACATTCATATTGGAAAGCCCATTGTGAAGTGGATTGGGCGTCCATGGTCGCTGGATCGACCGCCAGGTGTCGGTCCCTATCCTAAGCATCTCATATGCTTGGATATAGATAGAAGGATTATTTAAACTAAGTCTTTACCCTTTACGTTAACATTTATATACACACTTGAAGGTTAATCTTTTCCATTATCCATGTCTAATCAAGCTTCAATTATTAGAGAGGAGATTACAAGTGTAGAGCAAAAAGAAGTGCCTTTTCAAAGCTAAAATCCAACCAAATTAATTATAATTTGAGGGGTGAACACTAGAGGTTGTTATAGTGTTTTGACAAGTGAAGATTCATCACTTAGTTGATGTGTTGAGAGGGGAAAACACTATCTTAACATAGTGTTGTTTTGTATTAGGTTGGAAATTCTATCTTAACATAGAGTTAATTAGTTAGGTGAAAGCTCACTATCTTGATATAGTGAGATTAGAAGAAACGATAAAGCTAATTACTTAGTGTGATTGATGAAGAAGGTTATCACTTCCTTTGAAGAGTAATACGATTGCATTGGTGATTCCTACCATTTTAGAGAAACAACTAGTGAAGAAAACTCTCGATAGGGGATCAGGGAGAGAACATAGAGTGGATTAGTTAACATTCACCTGAACCTCTATAAATCTGGTTATTTCGTCTCTAACTCATACATTTTTACTTATTTATATTTGTTTTGTAAGTTGTGAAAAGAGTTTAGCAAAGTTATTAGCTCGTTAAAATCGGATTAGAAGATAAGAAAAACTATTCCCCCTCTAGTTGATTTCTACAGGTTCAATTCCCTTAATAATATTTTAATTTTTATAGAAAACACTTTCAGTCTTGTTAAATATATTGACTATTTTAGTAAATTATTATTATTATTATTATTATTATTATTATTATTATTATTATTATATCGACTTTGAAAAAACAACTCAATTGATAAAATTGTCAAATTATTTATCACATAACTAAAAACGCGATTTCAGAGACCTCTTTTAATGTTCGTCTCGAGCCCGCAAACTTTAAAGGATTCTCGGAGACATCTTTGAAGATCTGTCTTTTGAGTTCCTTTATATAGATACGGGGCAAGGTCTTTATCATATCTTTGATCGGGCATCGACGGGAACCTTAGACTTTACACTTACCATGCAACTGTTTGGGGAAACGCGTGGAGCTTGTTGTATACTTTATTTGATAGGCTTGAGAACGACAACGAGAACGAGATTAATTTTGAAGACTAGTGTCAGTTACGAAATCAGTACGGGGAGATTGGGTTTTGTGAGGACAACCAATATGTCGGCTGCGCAACACTAACCGGGGTGTTTGCATGGAGCAATGATTGTGACACGAAGTCTCCGTGTTGTAACGCGGATAGTTTTACATGTTATCAGCTCAAATGTGTCATATCATTTCATGATTAAGTATACGAACGAGACTGGAGCATTGAAACAGAGCGATTGCGAGAGCACATAACAAAAGATTGTAAGTGTTCGGGTTACTTATATCATACGTACGGATATAGAGTTCGAGGTGATGGATTGATTACGAGTTGTAGACGTTGACAAGGGTCGGGAACTTGACTAGTTTAGCGTTCATCCCGTTGCCTAGACACGGGTTTTATTAGAAACTTGAAATAAAGTTAATGTTTTTAACCTTTGGATGTGTATTTGTGTTGTATTTAAATAATATACATAATAAAACGAGAGTAAATAAGTTGCCATGGTTTTAGAGATGGTAAACTCGAGTTTTTAGTTCGATGATGATGGGGATTAAGACAAAATATATATGTATACAACTCAGAAAGAAAATTTACTTTCATTTGGCGACAAAAATTGACGGAGTTAATTAGTTAACTGAATAAAAATGATTACTGTAGCATTAAAGGTCTAGATAAAAAAAATAAAAGAAAATGACCTTTTAGATAAAACGGACAAATATAATCAAAATCTTACGAGGATTTTAGAGTTTACTCTTTTTACATTTTTCATAACTTAAATCAAAATGATAACTTGGGTATGTTTGGTTGGAAGTACTGGAATAAAGAGGGAATTAAATGAGAGAATAAATGAAATAAACAAGGAAATGAAATGGATCATTACTATTTCTTTGTCTTGCTTGGTTAACATATAAGAATGAAATAAATAATTACTTTATATTGTTTGGTATCTAAAAAAAATTGTATGAATGAAATAGAAATAACAAAAATATTTCTATCCCAAAATATATATTTTTTACAAGAAAAAAAAACAACTGAAATGGCCACGGTGGTGGTGGTGGTAGCGACGGTGACGGTGACGGTCAGGTGGCGGCGGGTGGCGATGGTAGTGGTGGTTGTTAGGTGGTGGTGTTGTTCAGAAAGTAGGGTGAGAGAGGAATAAAATGAAGAAAAAGAAGAGGAATGAAAATGAATGGTTTTGATAGAATGCGGTTCCATGTGTAATGGATGATTCCATTCCATTAAGTAACCAAACACTACTTTCTTTATTCCCACGTAATAAATCATTTCATTCTCTCTATCATTCTTACATACCAAACATCATTCTTACATACCAAACATTACCTAAAAGTTTCATTAATTAACCAATCTAGAAGAAAGTATTTTCAAGCACGTACAAGACAAGTTGGTACTGTTGTTCAAACATTGTGTGCCTCTTGCAAGATGCAGTTGTCACTAATGTTGATTCCAATATATATCTCAAATAATATCTTACATTAAAAAATTGGAATAATAAAAGTCAAAACAACGTAAATATGCAAGCAAGATTTTTTGGACGAAGTTTCCGTCAAGACTCAAAACATCTTGTGTTCATATATATATTTTTTTCTTTTTTCTGAATGACGAATTTTATTTTCATCTAAAATCTCTTTAACCTTTCATTTATAAAGATTTGTTAAACCCATCACCTCCATTTTAGAAAGGTTGTTCGTATGAAAGCCCCATACATATAGAACACTATTGTGTTTATGTACGCATGAGTGACTGTTTATATATTGGCCGGCAGTTTATACGTATACGAAGGGTGTGTGTTTGTTGTTTAGAGTGTCTCTAGTGTGATAGGTCACAAAGGGGTGCAAATCTTGGTGGACTGAACTTCAACGTGTGTGTATGATTGCAATCATATATTCGGTTACGATGAATGAATCATTCGATTATCATTACATCAAGATGTCTCTTGTTCTTTATCACACTCATGCATCGGTCTCAACGATTCTATCAAGTGCAACCGTTGCTTGTTGATTCAATCCTGAAAACGTATTTACATCTTATAGTTAATCGGAGTTCTTATATTAATCATCAAAGCCACAAGAATTAATAAAACCTAAATCAGTTTAATTATTTTGACAGGACGATATAAGGAACTACTATTGAAAACTTAGAAAAAATTTACGATTTCATTTGAATACCTAAAAGATCAAAACAAATATTGAATGAATACGAACTGATGTTACCTCCCAATGGAATCAAACAAATGGATCTGGAATCTAAAACCCAAATCAAATCTGAAGATTATTATAGAGGAACATAGAGCGTTATGATGGAGAAAGACACCATGCTGGTGATGGTTTTTTGTTGGTGGCAGTTTAAATCAATAGTTTTGGTAGGTCGTAAAGGGTGGTGCTGTTTGGCCGCACTGGTAGTTGTGTGTTAGACCTCCATGACAACAAAAAGAAACTCATTATACAACATGTTCTAACATAGTTGATGCCAAATATAATAACATGTCAACAACTGTGAGTTGGATGTCCGATAACTTGAAGAACTTATAGTGTGTGCTGAGGATGAATGGAACTGTGAAGTGTTATAAGGATGATATTGCTCTCATGTGTTTAGCATGTACGTAACTTAAAATTTTAACATGGTTAGAACAAAAGGTCACCGTCTGTTTAACAAAAACACAAATGACATCCGATATGATACATTAGTTAAAAGATAATATTTGAAATCTAATCAAAACATAAAAAACAACTTTTGATTAAAATATAAATCTACCTATACAATTAAAAGAAGACCTAGTGTCTACATGACATTCAACTAGGCTCTCACATTGGATGCCAAGTGTGCAAGTTTCAAATTTAACAAATTTTCTACATGACATTCAACTAGGCCTTCCACATAGAAGGCTAAGTGTGCAAGTTACCAATTTAACAACTTCCACTTCATTATATATCTTAATTTAATTCAAATTGTTAAAATGAAAAAATATATTGTTGATGAGAATCAAACTTACTAAATTTCTCTTAAAATATTTGTGGTTTACCAACTCAACTAAGATGATTTGACGCTAAATTTATATTTTCCTTAGTATAGATTTACAAAATTTCATTTTGATTTATTTTAAGATACAAATACAAATTATTCTTACAAATTAATGTATTTTATGAAATATGCAACTACTTATATTATGTAATACCTTATAATTTATAAAAGTATAATATTTATTATATAATTCATATACATATATATATATGACGTTTTATATATTTTTCATCTATGTGTTACACGAAATACCAACCTAGCTGGTTATTAAATATCACAAACTTTGGGAAGAAAAACACATGTGCCGACAATGGTAGAAACGCATATCCAATTTATTTAATAGATAACGTTTATATAAAATCCAATATGAAAATATCTTCTTCTTCTTCGTCCTTCTACATTCATTCACCATCACCGATGCCATTGTTCCTCAGAACGAAACCTTCCATTATGTCAACCAAGGCGAGTTACTTTTCGAATCCGAATACTTATTCTTTGATTCTGAATAAGATCCAACTTACCGTACACACTCGCTCTCCGCGCAGGGACTCAACGTGACCAGTCCGTGAGGCCATGGGTCTGGGAAGCCAACCGCGGCAAACCAGTCCGCGAAAACGCCACATTCTCATTAGGATCAGACGGAAACCTAGTACTCGCGGAGGCCAATGGCCAGATTGTGTGGCAAACCAACACCGCGAACAAGGGAGTTGTCGGTTTCGCTATACTTGAAGATGGTAACGTTGTGCTGCGTGACGCAAAGGGTAACTTTTTCTGGCAAAGCTTTGATTACCCGACCGACACGCTCTTGGTTGGCCAAAAGCTTAGAGTTAAAGGTGGTCCGCACAAGCTCGTGAGCCGCGATTCGGTCAAGAACAACGTTGGCGGGGCGTATAGCTTAGTAGTTGAGCCTCAAAGGTTGGGTTTGTATTACAAGAACACCATGCGGTACTGGGCATTCACGATCCCAGAATTAAGCCGAAGCAATGGGACAATTCAAAATGCAACATTTCGAGTTGCAGAAGCTGAATACCTAGAGAACAATTTTCACGAATTGGATTGTGAAGTCGTGAATCCTCCCACGTTATATGAGACAACTTCTATTTATATGGGACGAGTTCTGTATAATAGCTCGTTATCGTATCTAAGACTGGGCATCGATGGGAACCTACGAGTCTACACTTACCGCCGAGGGGTGCGGGGACAAGCTTGGAATCTGTTGTACACTTTGTTTACGAACCAGGATGGATACCTACTTGAAGACGAGTGTCAGTTACCAAATCGGTGCGGGAAGTTTGGGCTTTGTGAGGATAGTCAATGTGTCGGATGCCTGTGCCAAACGGGGTGTTTGCGTGGAGCAAAGACTGTGACTCGAAGTCACCAGGTTGTAGTGGTTTTACGTATTATCAGCTAAAAGGGGTTGACCATTTCACGGTTAAGTATACACTTGGGACTGGACCGGTGAAAAGGAGTGATTGTGAGAGCAAATGCACGAAGGATTGCAAGTGTTTGGGTTACTTTTATCATACGGATAGTTCGAGGTGTTGGATTGTTTACGAGTTGAAGACGTTGACAAGGGTCGGGAACTCGACTAGTTTGGCGTACATCAAAACACCCGTTAGTTAGACACGGGTTTTATTTAGATAAAGAAGGTTATGTTTGTAACCTTCTGATGTGTGTTTGCTCTGCATTTAGATGATATTGTTGTTTGTATTATAATGAAAGTGAGTTGTCTATAAAATGCCTTAAGTGATCCATGTAAAACAACTATTTTATATTATTTGTGTCAAGCAAATAAAGAACAAGAACAACAAATCTATATATATTTTAAGCATTTTCAACTCATCCAACTCATCCTCTAAATTTATATGAAGAGAGTTTGCAAATTATATGATGAGGTTTTAGTAGTTGTGAGCATAGCTTATAGGGTTGAGAGAGAAAATATAGTGATTTTTATAAATTTTGGGGAAACTTTGTTTTACCATGTTTATTTTTTAATATTTGTTAAATTGCTTGTGCGTATAAGAGAGAGAAAACTGTAATTATAAATGTATAAAAAATATTATTTAATTAAATATATGAGAGAAATGTAGTATTTTGTAGTGTAATTATACAGATAGGGATGTGTGACAGGCTAAGAATGCTCTTATCGATATTATATAGCACTCAAGAATTCAATTTCCTCAACATCTTAGGGGGGGGGGGGGGGGGGGAGGGGCACCATCGACAAAGTGAAAATGGGTACATATACCCGATAGGTAACATGGTCACCCTAAATGGTTTTAAGATGTCAAAAGTAGTGGCCTACTACCCGATGAAGTTAGGAGGAGAGAGATAGCATGTATGTGTAGGTAAAGTAGAGAAAGAGAGAGAATTAGATTAGTTGAGTGAAGTATTACGAAATTGGTGAGTAATGGATTAATTTGAGCGACCACTC
The DNA here is from genome assembly GCF_021521415.1 of Bidens hawaiensis. Lineage (NCBI taxonomy): Eukaryota > Viridiplantae > Streptophyta > Magnoliopsida > Asterales > Asteraceae > Bidens > Bidens hawaiensis. The sequence continues at coordinate 14,033 of NW_027500421.1, forward strand.
TTTTACCTTATTGAAGAGGGAGAATTATTCGCATTTATTATCGATTGGGCTCTACAAGCCCGTTTGTTGATCGAATTCCAAGGCATCTAGGCTGTCTAGTGTAGATATTTATTCTAATAAACAAAACAATTTTATAAAGTGTCGGTCACATTCAAAGATCATCGAGGATGTGAAGTCCTTGGGTTTCCTATGGATAAAGTGTCGGTCAAAGGAACCGGATATCACCTGGAACGCCTGGAGAAGGTTTGATGTCTTTAATTAAGGAATGTATGTAACGTATGGTTAGTAATTATACATCACTTGATGTTTCATGTATGTAATGTTTAGCCACTGGCTAATTGATGAATAAAATTTCTGTTGGCCGTTCAAAAAAAAAAAACAATTTTATAATTTTCATGGTTTAAACGGCCAGAATTTTATTAAAAGTAGAGATTGGTGATGGCCATTTTCAAGTCATACAAAAACCTCTAAAAATTATCTACTAATGTTTCTCTAACTAGCGAGAGTAAATAATGTGTCAAAGCCATATGGAGTCAATTGAAAAGTACTAACCGAATTTTAAGAAGATTTATTTAGAAATTTATTAAACCATGTAGTGCCTAAGACATATCAAACAACAAAGTTCTTGGATCAATCTCCTTGTAAGCTAGCGGAAATCATTTACAAGTTAACCGAGATCTCGTATCTTGTTGATGTTGGTTATTACCCGAAATGGTAAAGAAAGGGAGACAGTAGAGAGAGAGAGAAAGGGAGAGAGAGAGAGAGTTGGTGAATGGATAAGATATTTTGCAAACGGTTATATTGCATGGGTATGGTTGCACTATTTATAATGCAAGCCATACCATGCTTGTTTCATTATTTACGGCCCAATGGCCTCAACATACATGGCCTCAGGCCCAAACATACAACATAAGAAACCGACAAGCTAACAAGTACATCGTAAATTGAATAGTCAAATACAGAAGACTATTGAACAAAGCGGGGCCGAACAATCTCCCCTAGTCTTTAGTATTTGTTCCGGTAGCTTCCATCTTCAATCGGTCTCATAATCGAGGCCTTCGTCATTCTCGTATAGTTGATTGTCAACAAGATAACGAACAAACTTGTTGAACTTCTCAACTATCATGTCCTTGTTTTCCCGACGAACATCTTCGACTGTGGCTAATGGAGAGTTACAGCTTCATCAAGTCTTCTTTTGCTGAGGGCGGCTAACTCGTGCTAATCAAAGAAACGAAGAACGTGCATTCGTTTGCAATGGATCACTTCCCCCGTGTTGTTATCAAATTCCCAGCAAATGAAGTCATGACAACCTTTCTTTTCTTTCTAGAGATCAGATCAATCTCAGTTGGATGACGATTCAAGTTACCCTTGTTGAGCTTGAAGTTAGGGTAGTCGTTTTTTTTTCATTTCCTGCTTAAGAATCTCATAAACCATCCTTTTAACTCTTCCTCACCCGCACTCTGAACTACGAATCATCTAAAGTAATTCATGTCGAGTTCAGACAGTGTATGCATATCAGTTTAGTCATGTAGTTCAGGTCACTATTGGCACGCTAGATTGCCCACGTCTTGCTTGTGGCGTGCCATTTGTAGTAGAGAATCAAGGAGTCATCGAGATAAGGGCAGAGACGGTCTCTTAGACTGACAACCCGTGTGATGTAGTATTTATTTTTCTTTCCTTGTCTTAATGTTTGAGAGGATTCACCGCTAGTTTCAGGAAGAGCCATCCCAGTTTGGCTCCTGATTTTGATCCATCTTATCATCACCATAAACCGGAGTGTCCGGGTTCAGTGAGTAGTTTATTCCATCGTCGATTTCCACAACTTCTTAAGCTAGAGACTGGGTATCTGCACAAGTAGCAACATTAAAAATAGAGGCAATTTCATCCTCTATTGAAGCATCCCGATCTCTTATTTTCATTGCTAGATCAATAGTTTGGGAGTCCAATCTTGGCATTTCAGGTTGTGAAGCAGACTGATCAACTGCTCCACTGCCACCAACATTATTATTACCGCCATTACCACCATGTGATTCATCAAAGCTGTATGAGGATCATCATCCTCTTCATCAGACTGGTCAGCATTATCAGTCTCATCTTCCTCTTCTTCGTTCCTGGTGCCAGTTACTCCAACACCCAGAGTAATCACCGGAACGGTCTCACTACTTACACCCGAAACAACAATAGTTTCAACCACGCTGGTACCAGTAATCATAACAAAAACCATGGTTGATTCACTACCACTAACACCAACACCACTTCCATTCTCACCATCAACATATTTAACACCACCACCACTTATGTCACTTCTAGAACAAGCAGTACGAGCATCAGGAACGAGCTCGGCTAAAGCAGATTGTCTCTTTTTTTTCCTTTTTGTGTTTCATCATCATCATCATCATCAAAGTCAATTTAGCTGTGGAAGACTGTTTTTAGTCGTTTCTTCATATCTTCAATATCTTCATTAGTCAACTTCATGATTTCAACAGCAGCAAGGTTGCGGTTCACGCGAGCTTCATTGACCACGACTTAAGTATCGGTTAAACGTTCATGTTTCTAAATTTGGGCTCTAGGTCGGTCAACTTCGGCTCTCAAGTAAACATTCTCTTCAAACAATATTCCAATGTTCCATGAGGAACCTGATTCACTCACCAACATACGGACTCAAGACTCAAGACCTTCAACCTCAATTAATGTTCTACAAACCCCTGATTCTAATCCTCTCCTTAATTTTATGCAAGATTTGAGGAGGAATGCATATCATATTCAAGATAGGAGACCCATGATCAAAGGCGAGTCACCTCATCATGACGTTCAACATTCAACAAATATTGATTTGTCAGCAGGGTATGTTGATTGTTGACTTGGTTATGGAGAGTCTCAATCCAGAGTCTTTGACTCTCCATCAGGGCTCTATCAACCTCCCTCTCATGTTCTAACTTGGTAACCTTAGCAGCCAACTCCCTTTTCTCCTTTTCAACCTTCACATTCACCTTCTTTTGTTCTATCACGAAATCGATCATAACCATTTCCCGTTTGGCCCTTTTCTCCTTTAATACTCCTTAAGTGCCTGAATCCTATCCATGGTAGGATCCGTATACACAGGAGGCTTCTTGAACTTACCACTTGACAAGGGGACAACGGAAATGACTAGGGACTTGGTGATTGTGGTTGGTGTAATGGAAAAGATGGATTGGGGTGAGGTATGGGTAGGTATGGTTGTGGTTTGTGTAGCTAAGGATGTTGTTAGGATAGAGGTAGGCTTGAGGGTTCGGTGAATTTTTATGTAATTCTAGGAGAGAGTATGGCTAAGGTAGTAGGTGAGGATGTAAAGGTAGATGGCAAGAAATGTGTGCCCTAAGAGGTGAGGTAAAGGTTGAGCTAAAGGGTGAGGATATGGGTGAGCTTGTCCTAGGAGGTGAAAGAGGTATTTGTTGGATGGGTGAGGTATGGGTTGGTTCAGTTTCTGGTTCAGTTATCTTTAGTAAGAGAAGGCCTTGTATGGGTTGGTGTTGGTGAGAGGGAGTGACTTCCGGAGAAGTTATGGGCGAGTCATGGAGTTTCCTAGAAGTATGTGTGAGTTTGGTTTTGGCTTTGGTTTTGTGTCTTGGCATAGGAACTTGTTTTCCTTTTAAGGATTCTACGGATCGAGACAAGGTGGTGGGTGAGGCTTGGTGTGGGTCTGCATGGGTGGTTTGTGGTGGGGCTTGTGTCACAGTGCAAGCAGGAGGAAAGATTACCTTAACACCTCAGACTTCTTGGAGTCCTTAGCTTTCTTTTAACGTTTGAGGGGCCGATCGGGTTCCTCTTCTTCTTCTGATTGCTGAGACGGACCGCCAGTAGAAGGCTTATTGACATCCTTCCTTTTCTTGTCATGTCTTTTCTTGGTTCGTTGTTCACCCTCAACCTCTGTATCTGACTTAGCAGCCTCACTATCAGGCTCTTGTTCATCAGTGTTTCACCATCATTAACACCATTGTCTCCACTATCATCATCATCATCATCATCATCATCATCATCATCATCATCATCATCTTCTTCTTCTTCACTCGTTTCTTCACTCTCAGGTTTGGTCTCAGCAAATAAACCGAACTTTGTACCAGGGACATCTCCTTGATACTTGTAACCACTACAACTAGCAGGAACCAACATAGCCTTGAAGACAGCCTACTTCACCATCTTAGCATGGTGAGGCTCAGTAGGTGGTATCTCGTTTCCGTCATCATCAAACATTTTCCGGGTAAACAGGCCTTGGAACTTTTGGCATCAATTCATCGAGAATAAGTTGCACCAACCTTGGACACATCATCTAATTGTTCTTTGAATGCACGTTTGATTGCGTGCATTTAAAGAACCACTTGGACTATTTGAAATCAACCTTGTTCGTCAAACATGCTATTATTCCAACCCACTCCGTCTTAAGCTTATCAAAACCTCTTTTCTGCTCAGACAGACAATTTTGCGTGACTTAAAACAGAACTTCCAGTACGGAGGCAAATTTCTTTTCTCACACGTTGTCTAGACAACATCATACCCGATGTTGGTGACATATCCCTCCAAATCCTTTTTCTGAGTGAGTTCATAATAGAAATGTGGGCATCCTTGATGTGTAGGGATCGACGAACATCATCTTTTGTGATACTTAGCTTTTTCCCTGCCACTAATTTAGTTGTAATAGTATCACCATTCTTTACAGTCCTTTCTTTCGTCCAAAATTACTCAATCCATCATGTATGAATCTTTGGATTTGCAGATATGGCATGCATAAGAGGACATTACCTTAACTCTTTGATCATAGAAATGAACACCTTGTACTTCTTCTTTCATGGATTTTCAAGTGGACAATTTCTGTTATGTTGATGCAAAGATATAAATGAACAAATTATAAGGGATGATTATTGAGTTAGAAAACAAAGATATATATAGAATCAATTGAAATAAAATTAAACTATACAGAAAGAAAAACAAAAAATGTTAAGTAAAATTGAATCGAATCGAGTTTTGATTCAATCGAATCGAATAGACATTTTTCAATTGAATGATTCAGAAATATTCAAGATAAAATGAATCGAGTATAGATAAAACTAATCGAATCGAGTTTCAAATGAATTGAATCGAGTGTCAAAAGAAACGACTCGTCTTGACTTCAGTTCTTTTGTATTTCTGAGATTCGACTCGTCTTGAGTTGGAAATTCGTTTCGAATCAAAAATTGTTTCGAATCAAATTTGAATTCGATTCAAAATAACATGTTGTCCAAAACTCAATTCCACTTAAAACTGGACCAGGTAGTCCCGATTATCACATACTGGCACTCTTTTCACCCAAACTCGATCAACAGTTGGGTCAATTTGACCCTTGACAGCTCGGAAAACCCTAGAGATCTAAAACCTTAACAGGTTTAAACAAAAACTCAATTAAACTCATCAAAAGGTTTATAAAGATGTTGATAACATGTTTTTAACAACAACTAGATCTAATAAAAACAAAGTCCCTTCGATCCATGGACGATTCCGTTATGAACCATGAAGAACAAGGTTAAAGATCAAACAAGGATTTAAACAACATATGTGATATTGCCGAGGGTGAAAGATCCATTTTGATGAATATTAAGTGTGAATTGATAAAAGAAACAAGCAGATTTGATGTTAAGGATTTTGGTTTCTCCTTTATATAGGGTTAGCCTATCTCCCGATAGGGTCAAAACCTCTCGAGTTTTAAACGATTTTACACTCTCAACCTCCGAAATATGAAAATATTTACAAAATTAAACCCGAATAATATTTATACACCGAATCCAAACACTCCAATATATACAAGATATATTTTTGTCAGTCCATTCATGTAGCAACATTTACAATATGGACCGTTATCATAAAGTCATACATAAAAGATAAAACCAATAAATAAAAATAAGAAAAAGAAAGGTAAAGATAAAATTAAAAATAAAAATATACTAAAATTAAAAAAAAATAAAATAAAAAATAAAATGTAATAAAACACACTTAAAAAATGAGAAGCAAAACAAAACAGAAACCAAAACAATATTAAAAAAAATAATGTAAGAGTAAAAATAAAATTAATATTATATATTATAAACTAATTATAATCATTAAAGGTGTTCACAATCTTGTAAGAAAGATCACATTGAATCATGATATCCGTTAACGTTCAAGATCACATTTCTATTTCAATTTATTATGTCAGCAAAGGGGTGCAAATCTTGGTGGAACGAACTTCAACGTGTGTGTACGATTGCAATCATATATTCGATTACAATTAATGAATCATTTGGTTATCATTACATCACGATGTCTCTTGTTCATTTATCACACTCACACATCTGTCTCAACGTTTCTATCAAGGGCAACCGTTAATTGTTGATTCAATCCTTAAAAAGTTTTTACATCTTATAGTTCATTGGTGTTCTTATATGAGTCATCAAAGCCATGAGAATTTATAAACCCTAAATCACTTCAATTATTTTGGTAGGATGATACAAGGAACTAATGCTAAAAATTTAGAAAAAAATTACGACTTCATTTGAATACCTAAAAGATCAAAACAAATCTTGAATGAAAATGAACTGATGTTACATCCCAATGGAATCAAACAAGCCAATATGGAATCTAAAACCTAAATTAGAAAATCAAATCTGAAGATGATTATAGAGGAACATAGAGTGTAACGATGGAGAAAGACACCATGTCGACGATGGTTTTTTGTTGGAAACAGTTTAAATTTAAATATATAGTTTTGGTAGCTAGATCATACAAGGTAGTGATGTTTGGCCGCACCGATAGTTGTGTGTTAAACCTCCATGACGACCAAAAGAAACTCATTATACGACATGTTCTAACATATTTGATTTCAAATCTTACTATTCTATTAAAACAATACAAGATATTATATGGCCTTCAACTAACATGGTTATATAGGATTTCATTTCCCTTCATTGTACCTCCTAACGAAACCTTCCATTATGTCAACTAAGGCAAGTTACTTTTCGAATCTAAGTACCAATTCTTCATAATACGATCCAAATACCGTAGTCTTCCACCACTTACATTCCCACTCGGGTTGGCCTTGTACAACACCAACTCGAACGCGTACACTCTCGCTTTCTACATGGGGACTCAAAGAGAGCGGTCCGTGAGGCCATGGATCTGGTGATCCAACCGCGGAAAACCGGTCCTCGAATACGTCACATTCTCATTACCCTCTGATGGAAACCTCGTCCTCGCGGAGGCCAATGGCCAGATTGTGTTTCAAACCAACACCGCGAATAAGGGGGTTGTTAGTTTCTCTATACTTGCGAATGGTAACAGTGTGCTTCGTGACGCAAAGGGTAACGTTTTTTTGGCAAAGCTTTGATTACCCGACCAGCACGCTCTTGGTTGGCTAAAGGTTTAGAGTAAAATGAGGTCCGTAAAAGCTCGTGAGCCGGGATTCGATCAAGAACAAAGTTGAATGGGCGTATAGCTTAGTAGTTGAGCCTCAAAGAATGGGTTTGAATTACAAGAACACCATGCGTTACTAGCCATTCATGATCCCTGAATTAATCCAAAACAATGGGACAATTCAAAATGCAACGTCTCAAGTTCCGGAAGCTGAATACCTAGAGAACAATTTGTTGGAAGTTTTAAGTGTGAATGAAGGAAGTGGTAAAGGTTTGTCCCACATCGGTTTGGGAACAAAATAATGAATGGTTTATAAGGTGGAGCCCTTACACCCATTTGAATTCTTTGTGACATGTTTTACCACAAGTTCTACGCGCGCGCAGGGGGGGGGGTGCAAATTTGGGTTTCTGGAATAGAAATTCATCGAACTCGTGCGTTCCGAAAACCTGAGCCCGAGTGAGACGATTTTTTGAATTTGTTTTTGAAATTCAAAACTGGTCCAGTTAACACAATTAATAATCATTAAGAGAATGATTATGACTTTCAGTTTTATAATCTGCACTAATGGTCATTATTTGATATTATTATTATTTAATGGTCATTAACAGTATTGATTATTATTATTGTGATTGTATGGCTATATAAACAGACCAGTTCTTCATTTGTAGACACCAGAACAAACACACTTCATCTTCTTCCTATTGCAGCAACAATATTATTTTCATTTACATTTCAGGCAAGTGTCCGAGTCCGGCAGAGCACCGATTCTGTTTCGAACCGGAGTACCCTGAGAACAGACCGAGAATCTGTTTAAGGGAATTGTGTTAAACACAAGCCCAGTTTAACTACATTGTTTATTTTCTTTTTAATTTTCTGGAATTTATAATACAAGTTTTCCAACAAACTTAAACAGATTACTTATTATTATTCTTGTATTTACATTTCAGAATGGAATCCCAACCCATGAGAGCTTTTGTTTCTGCCATGATGACTACCGATGTTGCTGTCACAACCGGTTTGGTTGCTCCGCTGCCGAGTGCAGTCACGTCTCATGCTGAAAAACCGGAGAAGTTCACCGGTGTGAATTTCAAACAGTGGCAACAAAAGATGTTGTTTTATTTGACCACTTTGAACCTCGCGAGGTTCTTGACTGAAACCGTTCTTCATGTTGATGAAGGGGCAACGGATGTGCTGTCGGTGAGCGCGGTTCAGGCTAGGAATCATTCGGATTTCTTGTGTCGGAACTATGTCTTGAATGGCATGGTTGATGCACTTTATAATGTGTATTGTAAGTCCAAGACTGCCAAAGAATTATGGGAGTCGTTGGACCGCAAATACAAAACCGAAGATGCCGGTACTAAGAAATTCGTGGTGGCTAAATTCTTGGACTTTAAAATGATAGACTCAAAAACTGTTATGAGTCAAGTCTAAGATTTACAAGTTGTTCTTCATGATATTCATGCGGAAGGGATGTCTCTTAATGAGACATTCCAAGTTGCTTGTATCATCGAAAAGCTACCACCAAGTTGGGTCGATTTCAAGAACTATCTCAAGCATAAGCGAAAGGAGATGATCATTTAAGATCTTGTTGTTCGTCTTCGTATTGAAGAAGACAATAAAATTGCTCTAAAAAGAATTGACGGTCCCGGAACAACAAAGGCCAATGTTGTTGAACATGGCCAATCTTCAAAGGGTAAAAATGGTGGAAAGAAAAATCATGGGAAAGGCTTCAACCTTGGTCCTAAGGGGGGAGTTGGGAAGAAAAAGAAGTTCCAATGAACTTGCTACAATTGTGGAAAGCAAGGCCATAGGGCAATGATTGCAAGCTTCCGAAGAAAGAAAATGCTTGACAATTTAACATGGTTCGTGAGGTTGAGAACCTTGTTGCGGTGGTCACGGACCTCTCGATTATGGTCATCGAAGTTAACTTGGTTGGGCAAAATAACAAAGATTGGTGGGTTGATAAGGTGGCTACCCGCCATGTGTGTTTTGACAAAAGTCTCTTTAGCATTTTCAAAGAGGTGACTAATGGAGAAAAGGTGTTTATGGGAAACTCCGCTACGGCCGAAGTCAAAGGTGAGGGGAATGTGGTTTTGAAGATGAATTCGGGAAAAGAACTTACTTTGTCAAATGTGTTGTATGTTCCCGAAATTCGTAAGAACTTGTGTCGGGGTGGCAGTTGAACAAGTTTGGGTTCAAAATGGTGATTGAGTGTGATAAGGTCGTGTTGACCAAAAATGGTGTGTATGTTGGTAAGGGCTATGCCCTTAATGGTATGTTCAAGTTGAATGTAACCGTGTTTAACAATATGAATGAGAATGCTACTAGTTCTACTTATATGCTTGAGTCTTCTAATGTTTGGCATGGTAGACTAGTTCATGTTAATTTTAATTCCATTCGACGTTTGATTAAACTTAAATGCATACCAACATTCGATATCGACTCAAATAATAAATGTGAAACTTGCATTGAAGCAAAAAAAACGAGATCGTCTTTCAAAAAGATTGAACGATTTACTGAACCCCTAGAAATGATTCACACCGATGTGTGTAATCTAAAAGCAATTCCTACTCGTGGTGGGAACAAGTACTTCATAACGTTCATTGATGATAGTACAAGATATTGCTATGTTTACTTACTTAAGAGTAAGGACGAGGCTATTGATAAGTTTATCTTATTTAAAGCCAAAGTTGAGAATCAAATAAATTGAAAAATTAAAAGAGTAAGGAATGACCGAGGAGGTGAATATGTTTCACCTTTTATTGACTTGTGTGAAAAAGAAGTAATCATACATGAAGTCACGCCTCCTTACTCCCCTCAATCAAATGGCATAGCGGAACGTAAGAACCGAACCTTGAAAGAAATGATGACCATGATGATAAGTTCTGGGGTAAGCCCGAACATGTGGGGGGAAGAAATCTTATCGGCTAATTATGTCTTAAACATGATACCGAATAAGAAGAAAGATTTTACTCCATATGAGTTACGGACGAGAATTAAACCACCATATAAATACTTGCGAGTGTGTGGGTGCCTTGCCAAGGTAGTGGTGACTCCACCAAAATGCCTACTAATAGGACCCAAAACCGTGGATTGTGTATTTATAGGATATACCCTTCCCTGTGGTGCATATCGATTTCTTGTGCATGATTCCAAGAATCCCGGAATAAACAATGGCACTATAATAGAATGAAAGGATGCATCATGGTTTGAATATAAGTTCTCATGTTTAGATAAAGGAAAACCGAGCTATTCTAGACCGGTTGAGGAAAGTAGTCAAAACGAAAGAACTGGAGATGAACCTTGGGAACAATCTGAGATAGTGGAGGTTGAAATCAGAAAAAGTAAATGGCAAAGGACTGAAAAATCCTTTGGCCCTGATTTCCTTACCTACATGGTAGAAGAGGAACCTCAAACATATCAACAAGCGGTGAATTCCGCTGAAGGACCTCAGTGGAGGGAGGCCATCAAATGTGAGATAGATTCTATCTTACAAAATCATACTTGGGAACTAGTGGATCTTCTTCAAGGGTGTAAACCACTAGGATATCGATGGATCTTCAAGAAGAAGATGAAACCTGATGGCACCATCGATAAGTATAAGGCAAGGTTGGTGATCAAAGGATATAAACAACGAGAAGGTTTAGATTACTTTGATACATATTCGCCGGTCACGCGAATAACATCTATAAGGTTGGTGCTTGTCATTGCCGCCATTAGAAATTTGGAAGTTAACCAAATGGATGTAAAAACAACTTTCTTGAATGGAAATCTAGAGGAAGAGATTTACATGGAACAACCCAAAGGCTTCATAGCCGTTGGGAAAGAAAAGAAAGTATGTAAACTTGTGAAATCCTTGTATGGATTGAAACAAGCTCCTAAACAATGGCACCAAAAGTTTGATCATGTCATGCTTGATGTTGGGTTTAAAATCAATGAATGTGACAAATGGTTGTACGTGAAGGACACATCCGATGGATATCTCATTTTGTGTTTATACGTAGATGATATGCTCATTGCTGGAAGTGATGACAAAATCATAACGTCCACTAAGAACATGTTAAAAGCAAGATTTGACATGAAGGACATGGGTTTGGCGGATGTGATTTTGGGAGTTAAAATCACACGAACCCAAAATGGACTTGTTTTAAGTCAATCCCATTACGTGAGCAAAATTATTGAGAAGTTTAATGCGAATGACTCTAATGTAGCTAGAACTCCCATTGACACGAGTCAACATCTAGCTAAGAATAGAGGTGAACCCGTTAACCAGTTGGAATACTCAAGAATTATTGGCAGCTTGATGTATCTTATGAGTTACACTAGACCCGACTTAGCATATGCTGTGAGCAAGCTAAGTAGATACACAAGTAACCCAAGTTCAAGTCATTGGAACTGTGTGATTCGGTTGCTTCGGTACCTAAGATACACTAGAGAATACGGGTTACATTATAACAGATATCCTGCAGTTGTCGAAGGACATTGTGCTGCAAATTGGATATCTGACACGAATGATTCCAGAGCAACAAGTGGTTATGTATTCACACTTGGAGGTGCTGCTATATCGTGGAAATCGTCTAAACAAACGGTTATAGCTAGATCCATGATGGAATCAGAATTCATCGCCCTAGATAAAGCGGGCGAAGAGGCAGAATGGTTACGTTAATTTGTTGAGGATATACCAAGATGGCCTAAGCCGGCATCGGCCATCTGTATACATTATGATAGCCAATCGGAAATTGGCAGAGCTCATAGCACAATGTATAATGGTAAGAATAGACATATTAGACGTAGACATAATACGGTACGACAACTAATATCTACTGGAATTATCATTGTTGACTACGTGAAGTCAAAGGATAATATTGCGGATCCGCTAACAAAAGGCCTAAGTAGAGAGTTAGTTTAGAAGTCGTCCATGGAAATGGGACTGAAGCCCTTGAAAAATTAAAGTTCATACGAAGAAAACCTAACTCAACAGACTGGAGATCCCAAGAGTTGAGTTCAATAGGAAAACCTACTTGTATGAATTAGTACGGTCACTGGGGGGGGGGGATAACCCTACAATTTTAAAAGGGAGTTTACCACGTGGCAAGGTAACCTTCCTAGTCCATTCCTAAAAGTGACAAGTGTGAGGCTAAGCATATGGCTTTTAATTATTCGACCAAGGTAGTCATACATGGTGATCACCTATGTGAGAGAAAAGTGTGGTCGCTTCGAAGGGTGTTGTTGGGCACAACACTTAATAGCTCTCGCAGAACCAGGCGCATGTTCATGACCATAACAAACATAACTATGAGGACTTGACTTTGTCAGGGAGAGTCTTGTGTGAAGTGTATTTTCGTCTACACAAACGGCAGACGAGTTCAAAGATATCACTGTCTACTCAGAGCCAGTGGGCTAAGTATGCTTCATAAGCAAAGGTTCAAAGGATAACACCTACATATTGTATGCAAGATTCAACTGTTGAAATCTAATTGGAATAATGTTGTTGTTTCGACCTCCATTCATGTGGGGGATTGTTGGAAGTTTTAAGTGTGGATGAAGGAAGTGGTAAAGGTTTGTCCCACATCAGTTTGGGAACAAAATAATGAATGGTTTATAAGGTGGAGCTCTTACACCCATTTGAATTCTTTGTGACATGTTTTACCACAAGTTCTACGCGCGCGCAAGGGGGGTGCAAATTTGGGTTTCTGGACTAGAAATTCATCGAACTCGTGCGTACCCGCACGTCCCGCGGGCACGAATGCAACTCCGAAAACCCGAGCCCGCGTGAGACGATTTTTTGAATTTGTTTTTGAAATTCAAAACTGGTCCAGTCAACACAATTAATAATCATTAAGAGAATGATTATGACTTTCAGTTTTATAATCTGCACTAATGGTCATTATTTGATATTATTATTATTTAATGGTCATTAACAGTATTGATTATTATTGATTATTATTATTGTGATTGTATGGCTATATAAACAGACTAGTTCTTCATTTGTAGACACACCAGAACAAACACACTTCATCTTCTTCTTATTGCAGCAACAATATTATTTCCGTTTACATTTCAGGCAAGCGTCCGAGTCCGGCAGAGCACCGATTCTGTTTCGAACCGGAGTACCCTGGGAACAGACCGAGAATCTGTTTAAGGGAATTGTGTTAAACACAAGCCCGGTTTTACTACATTGTTTATTTTCGTTTTAATTTTCTGGAATTTATAATACAAGTTTTCCAACACAATTTTCACGAACTTGATTGTAAAGTTGTGAATCTTCCCACGTTATATCGTACAACATCAATATATATGGGACGAGTTCTGCATAATAGCTCGTTATCTTATCTCCGACTAGGCATCGATGGGAACCTACAAGTCTACACTTACCGCCGTGGGGTGCGTGGATAGGCGTGGAATCTATTGTACACTTTGTTTACGAACAAGGTTGGATTCCAACTTGATGACGAGTGTCGGTTACCAAATCGGTGCTGGAAGTTTAGGCTTGTTGAGGATAGTCAGTGTGTCAGATGCCCTGCGCCTAACGGGGTGTTTGCGTAGAGAAAAGACCATGACTCGAAGTCACCAGGTTGTAGTGGTTTTACGTATTATCAGCTTAAAGGGGTGGACTATTTCATGGTTAAGTATACATCTGGGACTGGACTGGTGAAAAGGAGTGATTGCGAGAGCAAATGCACGAAGAATTGCAAGTGTTTGGGTTATTTTTATCATACGGATAGTTCGAGGTGTTGGATCGCTTGCGAGTTGAAGACGGTTGACAAGGGTCAGGAACTCGACTAGTTTGGCATATATTAAAACACCCGTTCGCTAGATACGGGTTTTACTTGAAACTGGGAATAAATGAGGTTAAGATGTATGTTTGTAACCTTCCTATGTGTGTTTTGTATTTAGATGATATTTTTCGTCTGTATTATCATAAACGAAAGTAAATGATCTATAACATGCCTTTATGAGGACCTTATCCTCATATGATCGATATAAACAACTATATACTATATTATTTGAGTTAAGAAACAATTCAACGTGGAGTTGATTCATTGACAAAGGCAAAACATTCAAAAATATGTGGGTGTAAGAAAGATTTAATACATACATACAGAAAACAATGATTTAAAAGATAATCACCGTAAAAAAAATGTTAAAAACAAAGAACAACAAATCCACATATTTTATCGTAACATAATAGACAAGAAGTCAAATTTCTCAGGATCAGTTGGCATATGAGAATGAGGTGCACTTATTCTCAATTAAATGCCTTGGGTTTCAAGAATGGAGGCGCCTAATAAGTTCATTTAAACAACTCATGATCAAAATTTTGTTTGAACGAAAAATGTATAAAGCCTTACGATTAGAGGTAATCTGATGAGAGAAAGCGACCCATACGCTAGCAATCAAGAAGTCAATTTGAGTCATTTGTTTTCGTTGACTGTTAAGCAATTGATCGTTGTTTTAATTTTAAACATCATATTTCTTTTTCTTTTTAGTTTCAACTATTTACTCAAAGGACCTCTCTCATATAGACATGTAAACAAACAATACGTTCAATGACCGGTTTATGAATTGTTCAGTGAAAAGTTTGTTTATGTTCGTTCACTTAAACGTATTAACATGGACAAAAAATTTGTGTTAATTTATTTTAACGAACGAACATGAACACATGTTTCATTCATTTATTTATATTCGTGAACGTTTTTTACGTTCGTTTATTTATGTCCGTTTAAGTTTGCTTTGTTTGTATATGATTTCATAAAATTTTATTTTATTTGCAAATTTCTGTGTATGAACACTTATAGCCTAAAGAGTGTGTAAATGACGCTTATAATCGATCTTGGGCTATGGAAATAACTAGTCGGGCAGGTGCTTAGTTACAAAGATATATAAGTTCAATTTTTTGTATAACCCAAAGTGTGATGGATTGTTACTTAATTGGGTTCTTGATCGTTTGGATCTTAGTGGGTATTTTTTTAAGATAGTTTTTACATTCAAAAAATATATAGGAAACAAGCCCAAACTTAGTTTTATAAGGGCATACTCAAATTGTTTAGTGTCAAAAAATGATAATCAGAGAAGAGTACAACTGAATTTATCTCTTGTACTCAACCAAAATTACAACCTGATCAACTACAAATCATCAATTCAATGATTTGTACAAACACTCAACAATCTAACAAATAACGAATCTAAAACAACTCGAACAAGACTCAAACCCTAGATCAAACCCTAGATTGAACAGACTCTTCTAACACCTTTTTGAGAGAAAATAATATGAGCGTTTCACAAAACAATAATTGCAAAATCTTTTTTATATATTATATATACACTCTGCTCCAACCACTTTGACCGGCTAACATACCTGGACCCGCAATGTGCTACAAGCCCATCTTCATGCTACAGTCCATTAGTCTTCTTAAGCAATCAAAGCCCAAATATTATAAGCAGCCCAAAACCTCGTACACGTATATTGAATTCAGTTAGTAAATATTTATATACCTTATTTTAAACACCCCCCCCCCCCCCCACACACACACAAAATTCAATGACTAAAAACATAAAAAAAAACATAAATGATTACAAAGCTCTATGTGTTAACCAATTAATAATCCTTTAGTAAACACATCCGCTATTTACTTATCAGCTTTAACAGCTATTGTTTTAATTATACCTTTAGATATCTTATCCGTTAAGAAAAACAAATCTATTTCAAAATGTTTTGTTCTTTCATGAAAACAAGGATTGGCGACAATAGAAATTGCAGCCAAGTAGTCACAAAATAGGTTAACAGGAAGACTAACATTTATATGAAGCTCTGCGAATGCTAACAGATTGACCAACCACATTATTTCAGATGTTGTAGCACACATTGCGCAGTATTCCGATTCAGCAGAAGACCTTGAAACGGTTAACTGCTTTTTTACTTTTCCATGCAACTAAATGTCTTCCCAAAGATACACAATAACTTGTCTCTAAACATTTAGCCCAGTCTGAATCTGAGTATGCTCTCAGATCAATTGTATCACTCTTAGTGAATAAGACTTCTTTACTAGGAGCACCCGTTAGATTTCTCAAAAGTCGTAAAGCAATTTGTAAGTGTGAATTATAAGGCTTGTGAATATACAGACTTAAATAATGCACATCATATGCAATATCGGGTCTAGTATGAGACAAATATATCAGTTTACCTACAAGCTTTTGATAACCGGTTATATTGGTTTGTGTTACTGAATTCTTTTTGCACATATTTGTGATCACAAAATGTTGTTCTAGTGGACAACTAACTGGTTTACATACTGTCATGCCATATCCAGCTAGATGATCTAGACAATATTTTATTTTCAATAAACAAATACCCTCATCAGTTATGATTACTTCAATACCAAGAAAATATTTAAGATCACCGAGATCTTTTATTAAAAATTTAGTTTTAAGAAACTTTTTTACTTTACTTATTTCTTTATTACAACTACCAATTATTACAATATCATCAACATAAACAAGTAAAACAATAAACGCATAATTAAACATGTTGATGTATATAAAAATATACATCTTTTAAGTATCAAATAATTTCTAAAAACTGCAACTTCTATCTTATAATATAGTTCAAATAACTACTTATCATGTAAAATATATTTTCAGGAACATCCAAGCCTCAAACGAAGAAACAAATGAAAAATGAAGAAAAATCAAAGAAAACAGCAAAACGCACCCCCATGCTTCATGGAACATGCCCCATGCTTTCCTGTGCAAGAAAAGATAAAAATCTGCAAGAAAAGACAAAATACTGGACAGCTGGACACGAGGCCGTATTTTAGGGAACATGGGGTTGTGGTCACCTTTCAGAAAAGACAAAAGAAAATATAATAGATACCCAAAATCATGGGGTCATGCCTTACAAAGCACGCCTCAATGGTGAGTCGGCATGTACGATCTGACAGTGCATTTAATGCGACTGGAAACCTGGACATGGGGGTGTGCCTCACTGGACACGAGGCCGTGCCTGATCACCCAGACAACCTATAAATAAAGGTGCATATTGCATTCAAAAAGGTGTGCATGGAGAGAATTTTATACGTGTTTCACTTATAAAACACTCACTTTACACTCATATTGAAGATCTTGTGGAGAGTTTGAAGGCTTAGAGGTCATAATCATCATCCATCATCATCATCATCATCCATCACCATTAAAGAAGGAATATTCTTCCATTTTTTGTTAGATTGTTCTAGTTTAATCATGTGTCTGTTATCTTCGTCTCCTTTGATGTTTTATGAATAAGCTTTGTTTTACTTGATGATTATATTAAATATGTGATTTAGTTCTAGTAAAGTACATGGTTATGTTGCAATTTTCTTTGATGAAATTTTTTTTGTCACTTTAACTCAAAAAATCAAGATTGATGATTAACAATCTTTCATGATTCAATCATGTTCTTGGAGACTAGAAAGGGTAAAAATAATATCTTTATAACTTATCTAAGATAAAACATAGATCCTTATATTGTACTAAGAAATTATGAGATATAAGTATGATCTTTCTCTAGTTTTGATAATTCTGTAATAACATTGTTAACACGATTTCTTAGGTTATCATGCTAGTTAAAGAAATCATATGCTAAAGGAATTTGTAATTATAATCTACTTAAATCAACCACGGGGAGGTTTCTTTGATGAAATTTTTTTTGTCACTTTAACTCAAAAAATCAAGATTGATGATTAACAATCTTTCATGATTCAATCATGTTCTTGGAGACTAGAAAGGGTAAAAATAATATCTTTATAACTTATCTAAGATAAAACATAGATCCTTATATTGTACTAAGAAATTATGAGATATAAGTATGATCTTTCTCTAGTTTTGATAATTCTGTAATAACATTGTTAACACGATTTCTTAGGTTATCATGCTAGTTAAAGAAATCATATGCTAAAGGAATTTGTAATTATAATCTACTTAAATCAACCACGGGGAGGTTTTATGACTAAATTATAACCACCCGAAGTTGTTAAAATTGGTATTTGAGAAATCGAAGTCAATCCTAATCTTTATACTTTACTTAAACTACTTGCTTACTTAAATTGACATTCTCGTGGTAGACATGAAGTTATGCGTGCTAGTTTCTTTTATGTCATAGGGTAAGTTCACTTAGAAATGAGAGACTATTCTATTACTAGGTTTGTTACCTGTGTAGCACATGGGTTAAAATAAGTAATTTTTTGTTAAATAATAACATAATGTGAAATACTAAAAAAATGTATCACATATATAAAGATATATTATACGGTAAAAAAAATGTACATTACGCAATTTGGAAATAAAAAGTTGTTAGAAAATTTATAAATCATAAATTATTTCATTGCTATTTTCTATATCAATACTTAGTTGTAAATGGCTACTTTTTAAAACCAATCGTGGATCAAAACTCATTTTAATCTTAAACTATTTTGACATGAACAATGTTTGATACTTTAACTGGTTAAAGAAACCCACCCGTTTCGTATTGGTTACTTATAAAAATCTAGTATTAATAACTAATGCAATATGTTTTATATTAAACAACTTAACATATTTATGATGGTATTAATTCTTTTAAATTAGGATGGAATTTAAAAATTGAAATTAAAATATTAAAAAGAGAAATGTATTTAATATGAGAGAGAGGAGGGAAAATTTTATAAGAATCAATATAGTGACGACATGTGGTATTTAGAAAACTTTATTTATTAATTAGTATAGATACATTATTAAAGCAAGCTTATCACATATTCACTTTATAATCATCAAGAAAGAATAGAGTGGATTCATGATTTTAGATGGTAACCTTCATATAATTGATTTACTCATTTAGAATTTCTCTTCTTGTTCACCTATATTATATATATGTATATGTAATTCTATAAAAGTTTAAAAATCACCCTAAAATGATAATCTTCTCCGGTTAAATTAAATGAAGATTTATTATTAATTAGAAATATTTGTGTCTACGGATCGATACATGGTTCTTACCAATACTATTTTACATATACGATAGGTACACTTGCCTATTTTGTGTGCGGTTAGTCTTAGTAGAAATCACTTTTATAAATTTAAAACACGATCTTTACGACAACTAAATCCATCATATTTAAATTAAATGACACACCGCAGCACACATGTCATACCCCCATCTAAGGCCTAGGAGTATGACCAACAGTTGGTACCACAATTGTAAATAAATCAGAGTTACGTTTGTAAGCGGAAGTCTTATTAAACTTTAAGGATCAAAATGTAACAAATATATATATATATATTTATATTTAAAATACGGGATTATAAAAATACCCGTTTAAGTTATAACAAAATGTATTATTTGTTTTACATTACAAACCACCATTTAAGGTTTTACAAAACAAAATCCGAGCCATCGGATAATCATAATACTTCGTTATTCCAAGCTCTAACTTTGTTCACCTGCAAAAATGTAAATAAAATACGTCAGCAATGAATGCTGGTGAACACGCTGACGCAAAAATAATTTCTTTTACTTTATTACCCCTCGAGACTACGGCTGCCTCGGCCCATCGTGGCTTAGGAATAACAAAGTCAAACAACACATTATCAATTCGAGCCTCTATTCTAGGTCACCTCAGCAAATACTGCAGCGTTCGACTTAGTTAAGTACCCGTAAATATAAACATAAGGTCGTACTCCCTGCAGGAGAGCGTCCTACGACCAAGGGTGGTGCGATATGCCCATCGCGTAGTACCACCTATATAAGGATCCAGATACACGTATACCACAGCCTGAGGGCTAGGTTTATACCCTTATTTATAACGGTTTTAGGAACACGTAGTTCCTTGTAAACAATTTCACATAACATGTTTGACTCGTTTGAAAATAAGTTTCTAAATTTTGGGGGCGTATTCACCTTGTCGCTTTGGGATCGGCTTCACTCACCATCCGAGTGTCTTTCCCTTATTTATCTCGCACCTATAGTACGAGTATAAACATTTGTTAGTCGGATATACAATCCGGCTTAAGACCTTTAGTCTTATTTTATATCTCAACCTCGATGAACCTTTAGTTCATTTTCTTTTACTTAAAAACCTTTAGTTTAAAATTTATAAATCTTTAGTTTATATAAAAACCCGACATTTCTTCTTCTCTAAGAAACGTATTCCTTTTCTTTTGTTATTTAAGAATACTCATTATTGCTTAAATAATATTTTCATAACAACTTACACACACATATATATATATATATATTCACAATTCATCCTTTTTACCATTCATTCTTTTATTCCTTTCTTTGTTATGTTTATATCTCTTTTATCGAGATATCGAGTATAACCTCGACTTAAGGCTTAAACCTTGAATATTATATTATATTATATTATATTGATTTGTCGTTACGCCTAACCTTATTGGCGTATTGGAAACCCTATGAACTCAAGCAGCACTCCAACGCCGCTTCACTTCTCGACCAATTCTTTTCTCGATACACAAATAGATGAACGCCAATCTTCAATACACGTTGGCACGTTTCCCAAGACTCATCGTCATAATAACAAACACCTTCTTGGTATTTGGGTATAGGGTGGCACAACTTCAAGGAAACGTAGGTATACAAACGAGGGATCGGGGCACGCTTATCGAGGTGGATCGTTAATATAATTGTTGAGATTTAGTGAGATGTCAGAGAGAGAAAGCAAAGTTGAGTTTTGGTGTGTGAAATGGAGAACCCGGACCTTGCTATTTATATACATGAAATTGGATCCCATCGCGGTAATCGATGGGTCCCTGGGCTGATCTATCGCGTATCGCGATATAGGTCTGTCGAGTCATGGGGTAGGTCTGCCACGTGTTGACACGTGGCAGCAGTGTTGCCACGTGGCAGCAGGTGATGCCACCGTGTGCCACGTGGAACACGTGTCACGCTGTGTCAGAAGCCTCATCGCGGTACGAGATGGGCTTATCCTTTTGTCTATCGCGTATCGCGATAGGACAAGAAATCAGAATTTTCATTTTAAACCCTAAGGTTTGGAATTTTGCATTTTCAGTCCCATAACTTTGGAAAGTTGGCAGAATTGATCCCTAGACTTTGAAAAGTTTACATTTTGAACCCGAAATTTTCTCGATGTTACATCCTCCGCACCTTGAAATAAATCTCGTCCTCGAGATTGCTTTACAAAAACAAATGGGGGTATTTCTTTTTCATTTTCGATTCGAGTTCCCAAATATATTCGGGCCCTCTACGCGAGTCTCATTTAACTTTCACAATTTTCAACGTTCTTCTTTTTAATTTCTTTGTTTTCGAATCTTCTATTTGTATTGGACGTTCTACAAATTTTAAGTTCTCGTTTATTTCAACGTCTTTTAATGGCATAGTCAAAGATTCATCGGTCAAGCATTTTCGCAGATTCGAAACGTGGAATACATTGTGTATCCCTTGCATTTCCTCGGGCAGTCACAACGGTATGCAACAGTGCGATTCGTTCGAGTACCTCGAAAGGTCCAACGAATCGAGGACTTAACTTTCCTTTCTTACCGAAGCGAACAACGCCTTTCCAAGTCGAGACTTTCAACAAAACTTTGTCACCAACTTTGAATTCCAACGGTTTACGACGAACATCGGCGTAACTCTTTTGGTGATCACGTACCGTCTTAAGTCGTTCTCTGATTTGGAGAATCTTGTCGGTGGTTTCTTGGACTATCTCAGTTCCAGATAATTGATTATCTCCGGTTTCAGACCAACACACGGGCTTCCTATACTTTTGACCATATAACGCTTCAAATGGTGCGGCTTGAATACTCGTGTGATAACTATTGTTATACGAAACTTCCATTAGGGGTAAGTGGTCATCCCAACTTCCACCTAAGTCTATCACACAAGCGCGGAGCATATCTTCCAACGTTTGAATCGTCCTTTCACTTTGCCCATCGGTTTGCGGATGATAGGCAGTGCTAAGGTTAAGTTTCGTACCATGAACTTGTTGGAAGATTTTCCAAAAATGAGACGTTAAACGACTGTCTCGATCAGAGATTATAGACAACGGTACTCCATGCAAAGCAACGATGTTGTTCACATAAATACGCGCTAGTCTATCCATTGTGTACGACTCATTGATGGGTATAAAATGTGCGGATTTCGTCAATCGATCCACAATTACCTAAATAGCATTGTGTTGTCTAGTCGTCTTTGTGAGTTTGGTAATGAAATCCATAGTGATTAACTCCCACTTCCATATGGAAAGTTCGGGTTGCTGAAGCAGTCCCGATGGCTTTTGATGTTCAGCCTTGACTTGTAAGCAAGTTAAACATTTCGCAACATGCGAAGCGACATCCCTTTTCATTCCATTCCACCAATAGTTTTCTTTGAGATTGTGGTACATTTTATCACTTTCAGGATGCATCATATACTTAGATTTGTGAGCTTCATTCAAGATTTTCTCTCGCAAACCTCCAACGGTTGGTACCCAAATTTTATTACCGAGTCTAAGGATATCATCGTCACCCTTGACTAATGAGTCAATGGTGCCATTACGTTTTTCGTCGGAGATTTGGTTCTCATTGATCGCTTGAGTTTGTGCGGATTTGATTTGTTCGATGAGATCAATTTGGAGTTCTAGGCGCAACGATCGGACTCTTTTGGGCTTTTCATGTTCTTTACGACTTAAGGCATCAGCCACGACATTGGCTTTACCTTCATGGTAAGCAATCTCGCAATCAAAGTCGTTGAGAGCTTCCATCCAGCGTCGTTGGCGCATGTTAAGCTCTTTTTGATCAAAAATATGTTTCAAACTTTTATGATCAGTGTACACAGTAAATATTACTCCGTAGAGATAGTGCCTCCATATCTTCAGTGCAAAGATTATGGCGCCAAACTCTAGATCGTGAGTCGTATAGTTCTTTTCGTGTACTTTGAGTTGACGAGAGGCGTAAGCGATTACTTTCTTTCGTTGCATTAGTACACATCCCAAGCCGGAGTGAGATGCATCACTGAATACTACGAAATCCTTAGTACCTTCTGATAAGGCCAGTATAGGTGCTTGAGTAAGTTTTTGTTTGAGTATATTGAACGCCTCTTGTTGCTTTGTTCCCCATTCATATTTAATGTTCTTACGAGTTAAGGAGGTTAGGGGAACAGTGATTCGAGAAAAGTTTTCAATGAACCTACGGTAATAGCCGGCCAATCCTAAGAAACTTCGAATTTCGGTTGGCGACTTTGGAACCTCCCACTTAGAGATAGCTTCAATCTTAGCGGGGTCCACTTGAATACCGTTGACGTTGATGATGTGACCAAGAAATTACACCTCGTGCAACCAGAACTCGCATTTTGAGAACTTGGCGTACAAGTTTTCGGTTCTAAGAATTTCAAGCAAAGTTCGGAGGTGGACTTCATGATCGGCTTTTGACTTTGAATAAATAAGTATGTCGTCGATGAATACGATAACAAATTTATCCAAGTAAGGCTTACAGATTCGGTTCATCATGTCCATGAACGCAGCTGGGGCATTAGTAAGTCCAAACGGTATGACCGTGAACTCATAATGTCCATACCTTGTTCGATAAGCAGTTTTCGGAATATCCTTGGATTGAACTTTGAGTTGGTTATAACTGGAACGAATATTGATTTTAGAAAAGAAGCTAGCACCTTGAAGTTGGTCAAAAAGATCATCGATTCGAGGGAATGGGTAACGATTCTTAATTGTGACTTTGTTTAATGCACGATAATCGATACACATACGCATGGACCCGCCCTTCTTTTTGATGAATAGAATTGGCGCTCCCCAAGGTGATGAACTTGGTTGAATGAAGCCTTTCTCAAGAAGCTCATCGAGTTGTTTCTTCAACTCCTTCATTTCGGTTGGTGCTAAGCGATATGGAGCTTTGGCGATCGGAGTAGTACCGGGAATGAGATCGATCCTAAATTCTACTTCGCGATCGGGAGGAATTCCAGGAATCAGGAAAGACATCGGAAAAGTCGGAGACGATAGGAACGTCTTTGATTTCTTTTAGCTTTGACTCTTTAGTGACGTAGGCCATGAATGCGAGGCATCCTTGATTCAAACATTTTTTAGCCCTAATCATGGAAATTATGCTAACTTGACCAGCGTCTTTGTCCCCTTCTATTCGAATTGTTCGTTTATCAGGGGCTTGAAGTTCAACGGTTTTGCTATTGCAGATGATATGAGCATGGTTGTCGGATAACCAATCCATACCAAGTACAATATCAAAGCTAGCCAGACTCATGGGCAACAAACAGATAGGTAAAAGATAACCAGCTAGAAGTATTTTTCCGTTTTCAAGGGCTTCGGAGATTTTAACGATTTCGCCACTAGCAGTCTCGACGCTTAGAATTTTATCTAATCTTGTTAATGGTTCGTTTAATAGACTACAAAAACTATAATCTATAAAACTCAAATTGGCACCCGAATCAAATAAAACTCTAGCATAGGTGTCTTTAACCAGAAACGTACCGGTAATGGTTTTCGGCATGTCAGCGGCTTTCTTTGTGTCGAGTACGAAGACTCGAGCGTTTCCTTTCTTGTCCTTGCCACTTCCACCCGCACCACCAGCAGCGGGTTTACTCTTTGTGCACTCGAAACTCAGATGGCCCATTTCCTTTCAATTGTAGCAAGTCATCTTCTTTTTCCAGCAATCACCAGCCGCATGACCCATACGATTGCATGATTCACACACTTTTGGAGGCGGGACGGAGTTGCATCGACCCTTGTGATACCTCCTACAAGTCTTGCATGGTGTGGCGTTTGAATTGAATCGGTTTTGGTTTATGCCTTTGCCCTTGTAGTTGGCGCCTCCACTTGTTCTCCCTTGAGTTGTTGTTGTCGAAACTTTCTTGTCCTCTTCTTTGTTACGAACCATACCGCCCATCAGATAACCAGCTAACTCCATCGCAGAGTCAGCGGTTTGTGGTAAGTGTGACCTTACCATGTCGCGGATTTCCCGTTGCAGTCCCCAAATATATCGAGTGACTTTGCTGGATTCAGGATTCACCAGCCAGGGAACAAGGCGACAGTATTCATGGAACTTGGTATTGTACTCTCGGAGATTTTTCCCTACGACCTTAAGATTGAGAAACTTAGTTTGGATTTGGTCGGTTTCATGCATGGGAAAAAATTATGCCATTAACAATGCTTTAAACTCTTCCCATGTTAGGCCATACATCACATCTCTCCCTTTGCTCATCAACAAGGCATTCCACCACTCAAGCGCCTCTCCTTTAAACATTAAGGCGGAATACTGAATCTTCACCTCATCGGAGCATTTGCTTGTTATCACGATTGTTTCCATTTCCTCAAGCCACCTTACGGTTGTGATGGCTCCTTTATCACCATGGAACTCTTTTGGTCCATAGTATTTGAAATCCTTAAACGAACACCCACAAATTTTGAGTTTCTTGAACTCACGCCTAACTCCACCATCGGCATTAGACTCATGAACACTCTCCTCGACACGAGACGGTTTCAGACGGGATTTAACGGATTTGGAAGGATTAACGGATCGAGAATTTCTAGATTGTCTAGATTGTGATCTAAACTCAGATTCTTCCCTAACCGCTTTCTTGATCATCTTTTGAATTTTATTCATATATTTCTCGGGAATTTCTTCCTCTCGCTCGTTCTCGGGGTCTTTCCCCTTGTCTTTTATTTCTTTTTCTTTTCGAGCATTTTCGTTGTTATTACTTTGTTCAGACATATTTCTTTTTCTTTTTCAACTTATATCTGAAATTTTAACAACGTTTCTTTTATTAAACACCCATTTTATTACACATACATATAAATATATATATATCACAAAAGGATATATATATATACTTATTTTACATACACACACACATATATATATCGTTCTGACGGATGTATATATATTGATCATCCTATCATTACACAAGAACGTTTCAAACGTTCTTTATTACATACATATTACACATATCATACAAAGCTATTTTACATACAACTTCTTCTTCACATCTCTTATCACCATTGCTTTAATCCTTCAAAAACTTCTTCACAACCTTCGTTATTTTGTTGCACTTACGAAGGAGTGTTTCTCCCACCTTCTTCTTTTTCTTTCCTTCCTCGTCCACCTTCTTCCTCCAATCGTCGGTTTCTTGTAGAGCACGATCCAAATGTTCTTCATACGATTGTGGGACTACGTTGGGGTATCCATACTGTGGAGGTGGGTCGCGGTAACCCAATGTCACCATCTCGTAGTGATTCCTCGGTTCTGGATACGGAACGTAAGTCATGTCGGATGCAAGGTAGAGATAGGTTTTAGCAGCACGGTTTTGCTCTCGGATCTCATCAGCTTGTTCTTCTTCTGTTGGGATCACACCTTGGAATGGTGGGAAGCTTGACGAAGTTTGGTTCTTGAGTTTATCAAGGTATTGAACATATGGATCAATGGAATCATAGCTTGGATTTTGGGAAGTGAGTGATCCATCCATTGATATCTCATTAGAATTATCGGGATGCTCTTCTTCCAGTTCCAACTCTTCCTCGAGATCCTCCTCTTCTTCGGGGTCCTCCTCTTCTTCTTCAGGTTCTTCCTCTTCTTTGAGTTCTTCTTCTTCTTCCAGTCCATCTTCCTTCATGGGTTGTATGGTTTCATTGTTTATTGGGAGCATCTGGAAAATTTCACAGGGCATCATTACCCTCATTTTAGGTTTGCGGGACGGTCCTTCACCATTTTTTGGTTGGGAATTGACTTCATTAAAAGTCAATTGTTGTTGATCAGAGAGGTATTTCATCCGGTCGGAGGATGGGTGAGAGTTTGGTAGGTACCCGGTTGGATAGTGTTGCGGTATCTCCGAGGATTGGTAAGTGGGGATCTCTGTTGGGTGGTACATCGGTACTTCAGATGGATGATATACTGGTATTGTCGGTGAATGGTAACTTGAGTGTCTTGGTGGCTCAATCCCTTGCTTCGGTGGACTATCGGGAACGTCTATTGGATAGTGTTTACTTCCGGGATAAAATACAGGTTTGGTCAAGTCATGTTCCACATCTTGGTTGAAATATGCTTCATAATACCCATCACTCATGTTGTCTTCGGGGTAAGGTTCGGCAATTCCATCCTCTTTTTCTTTGCGCACAAAATTCTCTATATGAGCTTTCCGTGACATCTATTAAGGGTAGTTTAGAATGTGGAAAGGGAAAGAAAGGTTACCAGCCTATCTTATCCCTAAAACAATTAAACAATTATTTCCTATACTTGGATCGAAGCTTGGGTATTGTTTTATGATACCCAATTCGCTAAGATCGATGGCTCTGATACCAACCTGTCACACCCCCATCTAAGGCCTAGGAGTATGACCAACAGTTGGTACCACAATTGTAAATAAATCAGAGTTACGTTTGTAAGCGGAAGTCTTATAAAACTTTAAGGATCAAAATGTAACATATATATATTTATATTCAAAAGACGTGATTATAAAAATACCCGTTGAAGTTATAACAAAATGTATTATTTGTTTTACATTACAAACTACCATTTAAGTTTTTACAAAACAAAATCCGAGCCATCAGATAATCATAGTACTTCATCATTCCAATCTATAACTTTGTTCACCTGCAAAAATGTAAATAAAATACGTCAGCAACGAATGTTGGTGAACACGCTGATGCAAAAATAATTTCTTTTACTTTATTACCCCTCGAGACTACGCCTGCCTCGGCCCATCGTGGCTTAGGAATAACAAAGTAAAACAACACATTATAAATTCGAGCCTCTACTCTAGGTCACCTCCGAAACACCGCAGCGTTCTACTTAGTTAAGTACCCGTAAATATACACATAAGGTCGTACTCCCTGCAGGAGAGCGTCCTACGACCAAGGGTGGTGCGATGTGCCCATCGCGTAGTACCACCTATGTAAGGATCCAGACAGACGTATACCACAGCCTGAGGGCTAGGTTTACACCCTTATTTATAACGGTTTTAGGAACACGTAGTTCCTTGTAAACAATTTCACATAACATGTTTGACTCGTTTGAAAATAAGTTTATAAAAGTTTGGGGGCGTATTCACCTTGTCGCTTTGGGATCGGCTTCACTCATCGTCCGAGGGTATTTCCCTTATTTATCTCGCACCTATAGTACGAGTATAAACATTTGTTAGTCGGATATACAATCTGGCTTAAAACTTTTAGTCTTATTTTATATCTCAACCTCGATGAACCTTTAGTTCATTTTCTTTTACTTAAAAACCTTTAGTTTAAAAGTAATTTATAAACCTTTAGTTTATATAAAAACCCGACGTTTCTTCTTCTCTAAGAAACGTATTCCTTTTCTTTTATTATATAAGAATACTCATTATTGCTTAAATAATATTTTCATAACAAAGAATATACGTATATACTTACACACATATATACATATTCACAATTCATCCTTTTTACCATTCATTTTTTATTCCTTTCTTTGTTATGTTTATATCTCTTTTATCGAGGTATCGAGTATAACCTAGACTTAAGGCTTAAGTCTTGAATATAATATTATATTATATCGATTTTTCGTTACTCCTAACCTTATTGGCGTATTGGAAATCCTATGAACTCAAGCAGCACTCCAACGCCGCTTCACTTCTCGACCAATTATTTTCTCGATACGCAAATCAATGAACGCCAATCTTCAATAAACGTTGGCACGTTTCCCAAGACTTATCGTCATAATAACAAACACCTTCTTGGTATGTGGGTGGAGGGTGGCACAACTTCAAGGAAACGTTGGTATACAAACAGGGATTGGGGCACGCTTATCGAGGCGGATCGTTAATATAATTGTCGGGATTTAGTGAGATGTTAGAGAGAGAAAGCAAAGCTGAGTCTTGGTGTGTGAAATGGAGAACCCGGACCTTGCTATTTATAGACATGAAATTGGATCCCATCGCGGTACGCGATGGGTCCCTGGGCTGACCTATCGCGTATCACGATATAGGTCTGTCGAGTCACAGGGTAGGTCTGCCACGTGTTGACACGTGGCAGCCGTTGCGACACGTGGTAGCGGTGTTGCCATGTGGTGACACGTGGCAGCAGGTGATACCACCTTGTGCCACGTGGCACACGTGTCACGCTGTGTCAGAAGCCTCATCGCGGTACGCGATGGGCTTATCCTTTTGTCCATCGCGTATCGCGATAGGACAAGAAATCAGAATTTTCATTTTAAACCCTAAGGTTTGGAATTTGGCATTTTCAGTCCCTTAACTTTGGAAAGTTGGCAGAATTGATCCCTAGACTTTGAAAAGTTTACATTTTGAACCCGAAATTTTCTCGATGTTACAACACCACATGTAATAATCACATTGACTTTGTACAAATCCTAAATCAAGTAGCACATTCACAAGTTTCTCATTCCACATTCTAGAAGCTTGTTTCAATCCATACAACGATTTCTCAATTTACATGCTTTAGTTTCTCCATAATTAAGAGAAAAAACCTTCAAGTAAAGACATGTATACATCTTTATGTAAATCACCATATAAGAAGGCATTATTAATATCAAGTTGAAAAATGAACCAATATTTTTTAACAGCTAGAGACAATACACACCTAACAGTTATCATCTTGACAACAAAAGAGAAAGTCTCAAAAACATCAATTCCTTCTTTTTTATTAAAGCCTTTGGAAACTAACCTGGATTTAAACCTTTATAGTTATCCGTTAGACTTGTATTTAAGTTTGAAAATCCACTTACATCCAATAGTTTTCCTATTAGGTGGTAAGTCAAATAAATCGCATGTATTATTTCTATTTAAAGCCTCAATTTCTTTATTCATAGCTGCAACCCATTTGGGTCAATTACAGCTTCTTAATAATTCTTACGCTCACAAATTTTATCAAGCATAGAAAGGCATTATTAACATCAAACTGGTGAAGAGATCTTCATTTGCACTGATCGATAAAATGACCCTGATTGTGTTAAACTCAGCTATTGGAGAGAATTTTTTTTGGTAGTCAATCACATACGTTTGAGTGTATGTACTCTTTAGCAACTAATTGCATATTGTATATTTCATTGGTTCCATCTGGTTTATGTTTAATCGTAAAGACCCAACGACATCCGGCGGGTTTCTTTCCTATTGGACGATCACATATTTCCCATATACCATTTTTAATATGTGCTTTAATATCTATTTCCATATCATCCTTCCAATTTTTTTATCCTAAAGCTTGTTCCATAAAGTTTTGAATTTGTTGAGCGTATAGAGAAGCGTTAAAGGCCTTAGCTTCCTTAGATAGGCTTGCTTCTGCAATGCTGGCTATGGGATATCTAGAAGATTTGGATTGTTTTTTTGCATGTTTGTCTTTGCATGAATTCGTGTATTGACTCTTGGTGGGTCGACAAATCTCTCAGTTATTTCTTATTGTTCCACTTGCACTCTTTGAGGTTCTTCATGTTCCACATGTAATGTTTGTTCTACTTCTATCTCATGGTTGTTAGTTATATCAATATTAACATGAGATCCTTCTTCTGTTGTATTTTCAGATATATGAGAGTTATTTACCTCGATCGTTAGATTGGGAGGTACTGAGATTGTAGCACTGATTATTGATCCAACATATTGGTATGGAGTTGGTGACTCATCTTCAGTATTGTGATTGACTCCTACGGAAATGGGGCCCATTTTGGAACCCACATAGCCAACTTAGTGTGTCATGTTCTTCCCCCCCCAGCACTGAGTTGGGAGGTATAAAAGTATGCGGTTTCAAGGAAGTCACAATTCATTGTAGTGTACATGTGACTTTTTTTTTACTATAGCACCGATATCATTTTTGTTTGAAACCATATCCTAAAGAAACACATTTTTCAGCACATGAGTTAAGTTTGGTCCGGTTAAATTTGGGAATGTGTACAGAGACGACAGTTTGGTAAATTCATAAAGAGTTTGAAGAGGGGTTTTTAGGTCAAGGGCTTTGGTTGGTAACCAGTTGATAAGATACGTGGCAGTAGCGAGCGCCTCAGGCCAGAAGGACGTAGGAACTTGAGATTCAGTTAGAAGGGCACGGGTTTTTTCTAGGAGGATCTGGTTTTTCCTTTCGACCGTGTCATTTTATTCAGGAGTGTGTCAGCACACGTTTGGTGAATTATCCCTTTCATTTGACAAAAAAGTTTCATTGATTCATTTATGTATCCCCCCTATTACCAGACCGGAGAGTTTGGATGTTGGTTTTAAATTGATCTTGTATCATGGCATAATACATAGTAAATTTATCACAAACTTCGTTTTTGTGTTTTTAAAAATAAACTCATGTCATACGAGTGCAATCATCAACAAATAAAACAAAAAGATCGAAAATGTAGTCCCCCAAAAACTTTTTTTGGTCACCACACATCCGTGTGGATAAGTGAAAAAAGGGTAAAGGAAATAGTTTTGGAAATAAAAGATGTAGATAACCGGTGGATGTGTGTCCCAATCTTCTATGTCATATCCAAGCTTCTCAATTTGTTATCCCATGAGCCAGCATCACATTACATGGTGAGTCACTTCTTCCACATAGTACAATCCGTGGTGTTTAGTGCAATGCCCAATGATCGCTCCCGTATTGATATCCAATAGTATACAAAATGTGGGATGCATTAACATTGTGCAATTCAATTCCTTTATCACATTACTAGTAGATAACAATATATGTGACAAAGGTGAGACATAAAGACCATTTGGGAGTTTCAAAGTTGGGGATATTTCAATAGTTCCTCCCCCTTTTACGGGAACTATTCCCCCATTAGCGGTTTTGATGTGGTTAGTTTTGGGTTCGGATTTTTAAAACAAGTACGATAATTCAAAAGTTATGGTGTCGGTTGCCCCACAGTCAAATATCCATGACTTATCTAAATATTTACAAGTTTCAACCATACTAGCTAGTCCAATAGGCTCTAAATCTTCTCATTAAAGATATTTAATTTTGTAAAAATAAGAATCTCCTAGGGGTTTATTTTGAAAAAATAAATCAATTTTAAACTTTTTGACATGTTTTGGCATGTATCACTAACAATGGAGTTTAGAGAGGAATTGTTTAATATTTCTAGAACATGATGGTAAAAAAAAATATAAGGTTTATAACATAAGGGTTTAAGGATATTGTCCCAAACCCGTTACCTCCATTGTTACAGAGACCACCACTTGCATTTCCGGCACAAACAATACCACCGACATGGTAGCTTCTTTCATGGTCACCGACAATCTTTTGTTGACCGCGCACGGTTTCCGCTATATATTTAGAGGTGCCGACGGAGGCAACCACTTTTCCTCATTCCATACCCTTCTTGTGACAATCGGTCCACGACTCAGAAGAGCCGACGAGTGTGAAGCATTGGTCTCTTGTGTGTTTTGGATTTCAATTTGGTTTTATCAAACCGGAATAATGATGCATTACTCGATTTTTTCTGATGCATTACTCGATTTTTTCTGATCGGGTCGCCCCTTGATAGAAAGCCTAAACTTTCGAATTCGTATGACCTATTGATGGCCAACCCTGCCACCACACGGTGTTGAGGATATGAGTTTTCAGACATGGTGGTTTTTACGAAATTGAAAGGCTTGAGATGAAAGATAAATGATGAGTAGTATTGAGCATGTTGATCCTAAGATCGTATACAATGCTCTGATATCATCTTTGGAATTGGAATACTGAATTGTAAATTCTTCATAATTGGAGTAACAAATGATAAATGTTATTTGAATACTTCGGTTTCATATATTCTGATACAAAGGAAAAAAGATTAAAAAAATACAGGAATTGTATCACTAAAGTTGGTAATATAATCACAAAATATATGGTTGGAGATTCTCATGATTGAGCAACGGTTCTATATATTAATGGTTCATGTTATCAAAATCTCCTTAACAAGGAAATGATGTATTTGTTGAACTTATTCATTTTTATATTTTCTAACACACTCATAGACCAGTTTCTATGAGGGTAAGGGAAGTGATGGATTGACGGTGGCTAGAGCTTCCGGTGTAACATGAGACTCACGAGCACTCTGCCTATGATGCTCAAGCTAAATCTTGCTACAAGTCGTCTCCTATGACGGGAGACTTATATTGATATATGAAGTAACCAACCGTATCATACTCAATTGATAAACCTCGGACAATTGAAGGACAGAACGTGCATTAATGGAGTTGTTAACGCCATTTACCTAATCAACTGGATCAATTATGGATGTTGATTGTAACTACAGTTAGCGGATATGATGGATTACGGACAACACCCTCTAGTATCTTTGTCTGAGAAGACGGGGCACTAATATAGATAGAGTGTATGACTTTCAAACCACATGATAACATCGCCGCCACCCCATATGGTTAGGGTGCATAGCTTTATTCCATGGCAAATGTTTGCCACACAAAATTGATTCATTTTTTACATTTATTATACTTGAATAACTAAAATAACAAAAAGTTCTATGGTACTTATGGGTAGGTATTGCCAGGATGCGTGATTTGGGGTATTTGAGGGTAGAAATGAGGTGTCGGTAGAAGATTGGGTGGTGCATTGATAGTACTCATAAGCCCCCCCCCCCCCCCCCCCCATATTCACAAGAATATTTCCAACATAGTTATTTAAAGATGGACTGATGGTAAGGGTCCGATACATTAATTCTTTGTCGCACAATATGCGCGCGACACTGTAGAACGTTGATTTTCAAAAACCCTAACCACAATTACACTAATATGCTCATCCCTCTCCCTCAAGCCCTCTCCACTACCACCGATCCACCACTCGTTAGGATCAACACACCTCCTTCACCATCACCAGAGTCGCAACGAGGGTCCGACAACTTGCCGGAAAAACACGAACGTCGCTCCCCTTGTTTCAAAGGTTTTGTTTAGTTTTTTATAAGAATTGAAAATGAAATTGAAGCCAACTTATCGGTTAATCTTTGAAATCGATTCAACTAATTATCAATTTGAAGTTTCAATCGATTTTTTTGAGTTTTGAGTTATGAGTTTTAACCTTAAATGTATCAGGATTTAAGTCCGAACGGTTTAGGTTTTAAGGCTGAACATTGTAAAGTTTAACCTCGAACGTTTTAGGGTTGGGAATTTGGCTTGAACATTTTTTGTTTTTTAACATTGAACGCATTTCGCATACCCAAGGTATGTTAAAGAATTACTATGCGTTAACCCACCCCCTACATTTGTAATACATAATTGGACTTCACTTACGGATAAAGAAAGACATGACTATGTAAATTTGGTCTTATGAGTACTCTAAAAAAATGTAAATGATGACACCGTCATAGACCATTCCGTCTAGTTATGGATATGGTTGTCGCTACGGTTAGTCGATACCTGATCATATTATTTTGTATAGGAGATGCGTGCGGAAAAAAAAGTTATGTTGAAAGCAAGGGACAATAATCATTGAATCAAGCAGTCAGCAAGAAAGGAGTCGTTGCAAATATTATCAAGTACTCTTGCTACTCCGATTATTTGTTTGTATTTTACTGCCCTCTTTAATAGTATTTATTATATAGAATATATTCAAACATGTGACAGCTGCCTTTTAATTCATTTGAGCGATATCGTTTTGGTTCATTACGATATCAACACTAAAATACAATTATTATAAAAAAAAAGGAAAAAAGAATTTTGTACACTAATCCTAATATTTTTTTTTTTTTTTTTTTTTTTTAATGTATTCATAATAAACATTAATTGGGTTCCAATATGTAGAAACATAGATATTACATCAATATAGCAGGTAGGCGGGCAACAAGCTGCGCCGCCACCCCTTTCTGAATTGCAAACCCTAACCTGCTAAAGACATACCCCTGCCCCTTTGGAGTCGACACATTGCTATGCACAACCTGTTGGACCCTGGTTAGAAAACGGATAGCTTCCGGTGCCAAGGAGCCAAATGTATCAAAAGCCAGAGGGACAAAAACATGTTGGTTCTCTTCGCAGGCTTTAGCATGTTTCTCCACCTTCTTCGTTTCAGCCCTTTTTATTGCTTGCCCAGCTACAAACCCATTATCCCTCAAACCAGCTAAGGGAGATACCCCTGTGAGGTCAACACAAGCGTGTTTTCCCCCGGCCCAACCAAAGACGAGCAAATCTGCCGGTCGTAGAGTGGATCTCCCTTCCGTGGGGTCTGTAAGGAAGTTTACGGGGGCTTCCTTTTTAGCTGATATCCCAGCTCGCCTTAAGATGTCCCAAAGAACGTCCCGCACCCAATCATGTCGGTATTTGAACCCAGGCATCTCCTTGCAATGAACCGCATGCTCTCCGAATTTATCCAGGCAGGCCTTACGGCAGATCGGACATGTTTCGTCTTCGGGGTACATTGGGACCATCAAACGGTACTTAAGAATGGCCCTATACTCGACCGCAGACATGCTTTGGCCCAAGCCATCAATCGGGATAACGGTCAGAAAATCTTGGGCATGAGGACCTTGTAAGCATTCAAAAACCGCCTTCTGTCGGGGGGACAATCCAAAAACTTCTCCCAGGCTCTGAGCGATTTTTCCAAAACGGGCATTCGCCAAAGTTTTTTGAGGCTTTGGTGGGGCGGTGTCCATGTTAGAGAAACCGCCAATGTCAAAGTCTGGGATAGCGCCATTTAGGCGTTCCAGGGCCTGCACGTAGTCTGGGTCCAGGTCGACAACTCCGCTATTCCTTAAGATGTGATTCTGTAGCTTCCAAGACTGAGCCCTCGACGCTACAAAAGCGTAAACCCCAACATCATGAGCCGAAAGAAGGCCTAAACCCCCTAAGCGCATCGGTAAAGATGCAAGTCGCCACTGAAGATCACCAAAGAACGGGCCTCCACAGACAACTATGTCTTCGATGGCTTCTCGTAGCCCCTTATCAAAACCGGATACCGCATCATCCATCATATGGGGGTGGCATGTTCGTAACCCAAAAAGCAACTTAGCAACCCCCATGCAAGACCTAAGCAGGAGGAGTTCGCTCTGGGGATCCCTAAGGCAGGGTAAGAGTTTCATAAGATCAACCGCACGAGATGCTCTTCGCCTCGCCAACTCCTTAATAAAGAAGGGATCTCGACTAACAGCCCCTCCAAGGAGCTTTACCCCTCTCTCTGGTCTACCAATCCCACTAGGGAAGAGCCCATCTTTGACTTTCACCCCATTACACGTTGGCCAAAAAACCTCGGTTTTCTTAATATTAAGTTGCAGCCCCAATGATGGCCCTTCCGAGTTGATAATGTCTAGGGCTTTAGCGACTTCGTTGGCACCACCAATAATAGTCCCATCATCCAAGTACCAAGCATGAAATGGGAGGTTACAGTCATTTTGTACCCGGAGAACAAGAGGCTGTAATGTTAAGGCAAAGAGGAGGGGCCCAAGGGGGTCTCCCTGCTGAACCCCAGTAGTAGCCCCTATACAGTCATTATCAACGTACAACCTAGCCGGCTGGGCATAAAGGAACTGGACCCATAGATAGATAGACGGGCAATGATGATGAACCTCTCGGAGAAGGGCTGTGCGGTCGACCATATTGAAGGCGTTGGAGAAGTCCACGGTAAGCATAGCTAAAGAGCCGTCCGCGTGAAAGGAGTTAAGAAACCGGTTCGCGCTGTGAAGCACCGCCTCTGCCCCATTAGGGGTCCCCACCCCAAACTGAAAGTCCCCTAAATACTGAGTCATTTCCTTCCCAACCATCTTCATAGCCACTTTAGAAACCAACCTACGCCAGATAGCCCCCACAGCAATGGGCCGAATTCCATTATCCGGCTTTAATAAAGGGGTAAGGGGGGCCGAAGCAATAAACTCAGCGAGCACCTTGGGGCACAGACCCCCTAGCCATAAGTTGACGACTTCAGTGATGGCTGAGAGCAGACCCATGGAAGTCACTGATCCCTCACCACTAAGAGCGTCCAACAAGTGTTGCGCTCGCATCCCGTCTCTCCCGCATGAGGTCCCTTTAGGAAATGATCGGATACATCTAAGCACGCAGTCCCCATCCACAGAGAGAGTAGGCAGGACGACAGAGCTAGAAGGCAAGGACGGAGGCGGCACCACTGGGTGTTTATCAATGAGGGCTTTCATGGTTGAATCTCCGAGAGGGGCAACCCCACTTGAGCATAATACCTTGACTGCAGCTGTGAAATGACCATCCCTGACTTTCCTGAGACATTGTTTAATATTAAGGCTGTTTTCAGAACCCTCCTCCCCTCCGACCTCTTTTTTAGAAAAAATGCTCCCCCCACGTTATCAAAGAGAGAAAGAACCAAGTCAGCAAAACCAGATCCGTCTTTCCACACCGCAAGTGCTTGCTGAATGCTACTACATTGCAAAGACTTTCGATTCCCTGACCTGCGTTCCTGCCTAGTGGAAGGTTTCACCACCCTTAAAGTACAACGCGGCAACAATAGTAATTTGACCCAATTCTCAATCGAGCCTGGTGAATCCACTACCTTGCGTAAAGCGCATGCCAAAGTCTGAGCAAACGCCAAACGACAACTTGGGGGGATGCTCTTAACCGTTTGAATGGGAAGGGAGAAAACCCGTTCCAAAAGGGATACATCCCCAACCACTCCTACAGATGGACTTGGGTCCCTATCCACAGACACACGATTAGGTTTCTGGATCCCAACAATGAATTCCCCAGCATCTCCAGAATCCACAGAAAAAGAATAGACACCATCAGCATGCTTGCACCCCCTGCTAAGGGCATGCAACGTCATGCACCTCCCACATAACCATTTATCCCCCTCCCGAAGGGCTTCCCCAACATCTATAAACAGGTCCAAATCCTTAGAGATAGCGTCTTTTAAAAGGTTCTTCCGAGTATCCGTTTTGAAATGGGTACTTTGCATGTGCTCAATTAGGCGGAAAAACCCCGAGGACCCAGGTCTACCATCCTTACACTCGTGGAAATGCTTAAAGGGGCATGGCCTTAAACCGTAAGTGGAGCTAGGACCAAGCCCTCCTGTATTTACGTTTCGAGTTCTTTTTATGGTAGCCATGTACACACGAAAACAGAAACAAACAAATCACAAAAGACACCGGACCCCTAAAGACCCCGACTCGAGATGAGTTAGAGCAAGAAACAGAGACCAAACCCCTCACACTCGAAGGAGGGGAGCAACTACGGGTTGCTCACCCCCATCTAGCACCCCACAACAACCGCTAAGGCATAAGAGGAGGAAGGTATAACTCCAAAACAAAGCAAAATGGGTAGAACTCCAACTCAAAATACCCCCTTAAGCACCCAAAAGGAAAATAGAAAGAACAAGTGTGAAAAATCAAGAAGTTTGGTTGAGGCAAAAGGTCGAACAGTTGGTGTGCATGACAGAAAAAAGGTAATTTTATATTTGGGGTGGGAATCAAATAGTGTCAGATTAGAATGGAAATGGAAATGGAGGAGCTTTAGTTGATTATGTTATGGTAAAAGAGTATAAAAATGGGTTATTCCGTTATATTTGTTTGTGACATCAAGTGGTGATGTTAGAGTTGGCATCAACGGTGTTGGTGGCAGTTGAAGAATTCGGATTCATAATTAAACCTGTTGGTTGAGACGATGGTTTTGAAATCCAAGATCTGAGGAGATCGATGGAATTAGGGTTATGATTAATTGGGAATGTTTTTGACAAGGTAATTTCAAAAACTATAGAATATAGAATATAGATATAGTATTAACAGGTAATTTCAAATAAAGAAACAATGCTCGGTCGCATCAAGATAGGGATGGAAATGAAACCCAAAATTGATGGGAAAACTCAAAACCCGATATAAATGAGACGGGTAATACCCAACCCGTTAGGGTTTGGGATTAGTTTTGAAATTTTTCTCAGGTTTGGGACGGGTTTGGGATTTCTAAAATACCCGATTACCCGACCCGATTACCCGATAACATAAACCCATTTACCCGATTATATATCCGATGTACCCGATATAGCTTATTATATTATATATATACTATATTTCAAATATATTATTTGTCGGAACTTGTTTATGTCAATTATTTGAGACATTTTATCTTTATGGTAACCATCTTTGTAATCGATTAGTTATATTTTGTCTAAACCAGGTAGAAACCTAGCGGGTTTTGAGTCGGGTATAACCAACGAGTATTTTATCAAAACCCGATAAAAACCCCGAAACCCGATGGAAAAACCTAAAACTCGACGGGTAATTACCCAATCAAAACCCGACGGGTTTGGGACGGCTTTGGAATGGACTTTTATAACCGGGTATGGGTTTGGGAATACCTAAACCTGACCCAAACCCGACCCATTGCCATCCCTACATCAAGATACTAACATAAGTTTAATTCATAAGCGTAACTGATCGATGTATGGGAATGTCTTGATAAAGCAAGAAAATCTTGTGAACAAGAAACAAAAGATTTAGCGCATCCAGAGATTATAACTATATACAGAAGTGAAACTTCACAACCTCTTAAGCAGTTTGAAAGTTCTATGCGCTTAAGGAAAAATGTTGGGATTTGTTTTAAGAGTAAAACAAATAATAAAAGACGTTGAATATACTATCTTAGTCTCTTTCAACAAGTTGGTACTATTGTTCAAACATTGTGTGCCTTGGTTTGCAAGTTGTAATTGTGACTAATGTTAATTCCAGTATCTCAAATAGTAACTTCAAAAAATTGAAATAATAAAAGTCGAAAACAACTAATTAACACCGGAACACCATACAGCTTGCATTTGATGTTTACTAGGATTAGAGAAGCAGGATCTTTTCAGCTTAGCATTTAATGATATTTACTAGGATTAGAGAAGCATGATCAAAATTTATAAAACGTCGAGTGCCTATACTCAAAACGAAAGCTGAACCTTTTGATTTCATTTATTGTTAATAATAATTATCAACAAAAAAAACACATTAAGTTCAGAAAGAGAGATTGGTAAAAAAAGGAAGATACAACAATAGTTAAGAATTAATTAGACAAAATGGCAAAACTAGTCCTTTATGTTTGCACGCTTTTTCAATGGTCGATTTTTTGGCAAATTTAATGACAAAAAACATCATTTATTATTAAAAACTCTATCACGGTATGTCATTTGGCCCTAACCCAGTTATCTTTTCTCGTTAAATCCGGTCATGTGCATTGCACATGATGATAGTATTGTAATTTTACATATTTATTTAAAAATTGGAAATAAAAAAGAAAATATATTTAAAAGTAAATACTCTCTCTCTCTCACACACACACAGCCACCATTACCAGGCACCGCCGGCCATTAAATCCGGTCATCCGCCACCTACAACCACCATTACTAGTCATTGCTGGCCGTCTCCACCCACAGCCACCATTACTAGTCACCGCCGGCTGCTTTAGCCCTAAATCCACACATTAAAAACCCTAAATCCACAATACTCTTCAATCTTCATAATTACAAAAACAAAAACCCTAGCTTTAGCCATAATCTATCTCCACCAACTCTGTTTAGCGATGATCACCACCGCATCTCCGGTAACCATTACCACCATCGCCGGTGACCACCACAAGAGCGTCACACCATCAATCCACCGTATACCCTAAAAGACACAAACCAACACCACCATTCTACAACACCCTTCTGTTTCATCTCGCCGGAACCCCAGGTCGGAATCACCTAATCCAATAAGAACCCTAATTTTGATTCCCCAATTACTCAACGATTTGCCTTTGTCAGATTAAACTGACAGTGGCTTTTTGTTCCTTAGATGATTGCGACCTAAAACACACAGCCACCATTACTAGTGATTGTCTTGACGGGGTTTCGGAGTTGAGGTGAGTTCCAAATTTAAGCTGAGGTTTTGTGTTGTGGTGGACTGGTGGGGTTTTGCTGAGGAAAAAGAGTGCGGTGGCCTGTGGTGGTGGATTTGAATTATGGTGGTAGCGGTGGTGGTGAGCTTGAACTGGACGGGATGATGATAGTGGTGGTGAGCCTGATCAAGAGAGAAAAAGAGAGATTTATTTTTAATATCATTTAATTTTTTAATATATGGAAAATTACAATACTACCTGAGAAAGAATAAAGATGGAATAAAAAGAGTGAGTTATATTTAATATCACTTAATTCTTTTTTAATATTTGTAAAATTACAATACTACCTTCATGTGCAATGCACATGACCGGATTTAACGAAAAAAAATAACTAAGTTAGGGTCAAAAGACATACCATGATAGAGTTTTTAAGAATAAAGGATGGTTTTTGTCATTAAGTTTGTCAAAGGCCGAACTTTGAAAAAACGTGCAAACATAAAGAACTAGTTTCGCCATTTTGTCAATTAATTATGCTAAAATCAATGATAACCTACCTTATATATTTGCTAACGTTCAAATTTCATAAAGTAATTATAAATTAATTTTTTTATAAATATATAAAATTACATTTTGATTCCTTACACTTTAATAGTTAGACTATAATTGTTAAAAATCAAAAAAAAGAAAAGAAAAAAAACTTTCGTACACTTAACGTTCTTTTCACTAACCTGTATCCAAAAATCTCATTAACAACATCTACAAAACAAACTCATAAAATCCATCATATTGTCGCCACATCACAATTTCAAACTATTATAATAATTCTCACTTTATGCCACTAACTACAAACCTCACTAAAAGATATAAATTATCAAGGGAAATGACGTTGAGGAGTGTATACCTTCTTACCTTAACTATTTTGATATAGGGCTGTTCAAAAAGCTCGCGGCTCGTGGCTCGCTTGAAAATAGCTCGAAAATAGCTCGGCTCGAAAAAGCTCGATTCTAAATGAGCTCGGCTCGACTCGGCTCGATTTCTGAACGAGCTCGAGCCAAGGTCAGCTCGGCTCATGGCTCGGTCTGGCTCGACTCGTTAGCTCGGCTCGTTGGCTCGGTTACATTAAACCCTAAGTTTTTATATCTATATATAATAATTGCATATCAAGAAATGAATAAATAAAAATTATACATATATTATGCCACTAAATACCCATAACATTATAAAAGAATAACTAAAAAAACATATAAAGTTAAAAATTCTTTAGTTTATAAATTTTATATAATATGTATGTTAAAATTATAATTTTTTTCTTTTATATATCAAAATTTGTAAAATATAAAATAAAAAAATAAAAAATAAAAAAAATTAAATGAGCCGGCTCGACGAGCTCGAGCTCGGCTCGAAATTTAAGCGAGCCGAGCTCGAGCTTGATTTTTCAGCTCGATAAAGAAAACGAGCCGAGCTCGAGCCAGCTCGATTAAGTTCAAGCTCGAGCTCGAGCACACTCTGGCTCGACTCGACTCGGCTCGTTTACAGCCCTATATACGATGATCATATAGAGAACTAAGGAATGAATGGGGATTGGAATGGGAGAAGGAATGGAATGGACAAAGGAATGAAATGGATCATTACCATACATTTGTCTTGTTTGGTTAACATATGGGAATAAAATGCATAATTACTTTATGTTGTTTGGTATCCGAAAAAATTTTTAGGAATGAAATAGAAATAATAAAAATATTCCTATCCCAAAATATATTTTTTTTTACAAAAAAAAAAAAAACCTGAAATGGCGACGGTGGTGGTAGCTCTAGAGATGAAAATGGTGGCGACGGTGGTGGTGGTGGTGGTGGCGGTCAGGCAGCGGGGGTGGTGGTTGTGGTCAAGCGATGGTATCATTAGTAGTGATGGCGGTGGTGGGGTGGTGGTGGCCAGGCAGTGATAGTGATGGTGGCGGTTGTGGTCGGGTGGTGGTTTCCGTGGTTATGGCGAAGATGATGGCGGTGGTAGCTTTGGTGGTAAGGTGGTTGTGGTGGAGGAGGTGGTGATGGCGACGGTGGCGGTCAGGTGGTGGTGGCGGAGACGGTGGTGGCGGCGGAGGTGGTGGTGGTGACGATGGCGATGGTGGTGGCGATGGTAGTGGTGGTGGTGGTGGTGGCGGTGGTTGTTGTTAGATGGTAGTGTTGTTAAGATAGTATGTTGAAGGAGGAATTGAATGAAAAAAAAAAAGAAGGGATGTGAGAAGGAATGATTTTGATGGAATGAAATTCCTTGTGTAATGGATGATTCCATTCCATTGTGCAACCAAACACCTCTTATTTTATTCTCACGTAATAAATCATTCCACTCCGTCTGTCATTACTGCATAACAAACGCTAACTAATGATGAAAACTAACTAATGATGAAAACTTTGACAACATTACGAATTCATTTGAATCCTTAAAGATTTAAACAAATCTAA
The DNA here is from genome assembly GCF_021521415.1 of Bidens hawaiensis. Taxonomy (NCBI): domain Eukaryota; kingdom Viridiplantae; phylum Streptophyta; class Magnoliopsida; order Asterales; family Asteraceae; genus Bidens; species Bidens hawaiensis. The sequence continues at coordinate 57,578 of NW_027500421.1, forward strand.
AATGTAAATGACTTGATATTATATCCCAAAGGAATCAAACAAGCGGATCTAATTATGCATGGCCGCCAAAAGAAACTCATTATACATGTTCTAGAATAATTGATCGTCAACAATTGTGACTGTTTAATAACTTGAAGAACTTATGGAGTGTTATAAAAGAACACTGTTTGTTTAACAAGTAAAGCATAAATGACATTACATGTGAAAACATTGTTTAAAAAAAATCGAAATTTAATCAGGACAAACGTTACGTATCACTCACCAAAATATCGCAAAACTATTAGACAAGGAAAAAAAACGCATATGCCGACAATGATAGAAACGCATATCCAATTTTATTAAATAGACAACTTTTATATACAATTTAATACGAAAATATCTATTTGTATATATAAATAGGCATACACATTACACTTCTAATCCAACAATCAACCTTGACCCCAGTAGCCATGGCTGCTTATTCTTCCTACCTTTCACTTCTAATCTTCTTCTTCTTCTTCTTCTCCATCACCAACGCCATTATACCTCCTAACTAAACCTTCCATTATGTCAACCAAGGCGAGTTACTTTTCGAATCCGAGTACTTATTCTTTGATTCCGAATACGATCCAACTTACCGTAGTCTTCCGCCATTCACCTTTCCTTTCGAGTTGGCCTTCTACAACACCACCCCGAATGCGTACACTCTCGGTCTCCGCATGGGGACTCTATTCAGCCAGTCTGTGAGGCCATGGGTATGGGAAGCCAACCGCGGCAAACCTGTCCGCGAAAACGCCACATTCTCATTAGGATCAGACGGAAACCTAGTACTCGCGGAGGCCAATGGCCAGATTGTGTGGCAAACCAACACCAAGAATAAGGGGGTTGTCAGTTTCGCTATACATGAGAATGGTAACATTGTGCTTCGTGACGCAAAGGGTAACTTTGTCTGGCAAAGCTTTGATTACCCGACCGACACGCTCTTGGTTGGCCAAAAGCTTAGAGTTAAAGGTGGTCCGTACAAACTCATGAGCCGCGATTCGGTCAAGAACAACGTTGACGGGGCGTATAGCTTAGTAGTTGAGCCTCAAAGATTGGGTTTGTATTACAAGAACACCATGCGGTACTGGGCATTCACGATCCCTGAATTGATCCAAAACAATGGGACGATTCAAAACGCAACGTTTAGAATTGCACAAGCTGAATACCTAGAGAACAATTTTCACGAATTGGATTGTGAAGTCGTGAATCTTCCCACGTTATATGAGACAACTTCTATTTATATGGGACGAGTTCTGTATAATAGCTCGTTATCGTATCTAAGACTGGGCATCGATGGGAACCTACGAGTCTACACTTACCGCCGAGGGGTGCGGGGACAAGCTTGGAATCTGTTGTACACTTTGTTTACGAACCAGGATGGATACCTACTTGAAGACGAGTGTCAGTTACCAAATCGGTGCGGAAAGTTTGGGCTTTGTGAGGATAGTCAGTGTGTCGGATGCCCTGCGCCTAACGGGGTGTTTGGGTGGAGCAAAGACTTTGACTCGAAGTCACCTGGTTGTCGTGGTTTTACTTATTATCAGCTTAAAGGGGTGGACCATTTCACGGTTAAGTATACTGAAGGAACTGGACCGGTGAAATAGAGTGATTGCGAGAGCAAATGCACGAAGGATTGCAAGTGTTTGGGTTACTTTTATCACACGGATAAGTCGAGGTGTTGGATCGCTTACGAGTTGAAGACGTTGACAAGGGTCGGGAACTCGACTAGTTTGGCCTACATCAAAACACCCGTTCGCTAGACACGGGTTTTACTAGAAACTGGAAATAAAGAAGGTTAAGATGAGGAGAAAAACGACTTTTATGTTTGTAACCTTCCGATGTGCGTGTTTTGTATTTAGATGATATTTGTCCTGTGTATCACAATAAAGGAGAGTAAATCATCTATATTCATGGGGACCATATCATCACAATAAAGGACTTAAATTATTTGTGTCCAGAAACGTAAATTGAAACCTACAAGTGTAATTATAAAAAACAAGAATAACACATTTTATCGGCATATAATACACAAGTCAAATTTCTCGGGATCTAGTGGCTCAATTTAATGCCTTGGGTTTCAACAATGAATGCCTCTTATTGAATATATACCCTCTTACTTGACTTGTTCCAATCGAATTTGAACAGCTCTACAGCCTCGTGTGTGGACTGAATTCCAAGGCCACTAGGCATTTATTCCGAATGATCCCAGCAATTTAAATTGATAAGTATGTATGCTCAATTCGAGTATCTAGATGTATTTTAACACTACTGAAGAGGTATGTACCCGCCTTAACAACGAGCGAGGCGGGTCAACCCACAAAGATACAGAAGTGACTTGAAATCAAGACATTATGAAGGCACAAAACCAAAACCTATACGCATGCGCTCAAGCATCATATGCTCAGGCACCACAGATGCTCGCGCATGCGCCCAGGCATCATATGCCCAGGCACCATACACGCACGCGCTCAAGCATCATATGCTCAGGCACCACAGATGCTCGCGCATGCGCCCAGGCATCATATGCCCAGGCACCCTACACGCATGCGCTCAAGCATCATATGCCCAAGCACCACAGATGCTCGCGCATGCGCCCAGGCATCATATGCCCAGGCACCATACACGCATGCGCTCAAGCATCATATGCCCAGGCACCACAGATGCTCACGCATCACCTATGCTCATGCATATCACATATGCGCGTGGCGCATATCACATGCTCGTGCATATCACATCTGTGCATGAAATATCTGCGCGTGAGAATAAAGAGAAGACTTCGCGCATCCTCAGGATAGGCGCGTATTACACGTGTACATAATCAACCTCATCCTTATCCAAATCAGGATAAGGACAACCCTGATTGTACTCGTCAGCAACCTTCCAGAAGGTATCCGTTAGAGGATAAGAATATGCTGATGTTGACAGCTACCAATGAAAGGTGGACAGCTCAGCGGAACCCATGTGCCACCATGTGACTGCACATGGGTCAGGTAAAATACCTGAGTCAGAGGATAATCATTGAAAAGTACCAGGTGTCCCAAGGACACGTGGCGTGAAGCAATAGGAGGAGGCCCAAAGGGCCCTAACAGAATCTGAGCCCAATCATTGGGAAACCCTAGCACTATAAATACCACACCATTCCCACAAGGAGAGGTACACATTACATTGTATTACAGCATATTACACAGCAACAGTACACAGTATTACACATATTACTACACTGTATTACACAATATTAAGCTATACTAAGCTATTACATACTCAGATTATCACATATTCTCCTACAAACTCTTATTCTCACACCGGAGGGTTACCCCAAAGAGGACCCCTCTGTCCCTTTCTGAGGGGTAAGTTCACGGTGTTGTTCGTTTTGTAGGTAAAAGATCTCGAGCTCCGGAAGACCATCGGTGAAATCGCATAATCACACCCGAGGAAAGTAGATCTGCTACCAGCGAGTAGATCCACGTTTCTTCATTGGCGCCATCCACTGTTACAACGGCAAGAAAATCTCATCAGTTCAAAAATTTCACCATGACTTCTGGTATTCGTAATGATCAAGTTCTGGAGGATATTGAGCATGAGGAAGTTAATGAGGGACAACAGTCTCTGAGGGTGCCACGCGATTCTGCGCGCACCACCAGTAACTATCCCTTCATCACAACTCCTCATGACCAGACTGAAACTCCTCCAGACGATCTCACTTTCCAACATCGGACCGGCGCGAAACAAAAGGGACCAATGGGTCCAGAGGAAGACACAATTGATCCAAAAGACTGGCTCATAAATGAGCAAAGACGTCTTTTGGAGAAGTACAGCGAAATGGTCAAAAACAAAAAGTTGGCCGATATGACACAAAGGCTTGTGTTTGACAAGCAAACCAATCAAGGCACAACAAAAAGGGCCCGCGCGCCGGAGGATGGTCACTCTGTTCACACTGAACACGCTGAGTTCAGTGATGATGAAGTCCACAGCATGAGGAAAGCGCGAGATTCTCATGCAGGAGGCTCACAGCTCCGCGCGCACGTGAACACGGCGCCTGGAGCCAAAGCCGAGCTAGACCTGTATACGCCATACAGCCCGCCAGTGAGGGGGCAAGTGGACGTAACCACGCCGTACAGGCCGGCCATCTTAGTGAAGCACTCAAAATTTACTGAGCGCATTGCTAAGGCCCCCATCCAGCACAAGACCAAGATGCCAAGTGGTCTGGGCAAATATGATGGCACAACAGATCCAGACGACTTCTTGCAAGGTTTCTATAACACTGGAAACCTAGAGAGCTGGACGATGCCAACATGGTGTCACATGTTTGCCCGCTGCCTCACGGGCGCGGTGCGTGTCTGGTTTGAAAGCTTGCCCACCGGGCAAATTGATGGGTTCGAAGAGCTGTTGGAAAAATTCCAAGCTCACTTCGTACAACAGCGCGACACACGCGCGACCCAGATGACATCATGCACTGCGTGCGCGAAAAGGATGAAACAATTGAAGACTACATCACTCGTTTCAATCAGGAGTCTTTGGCAATCGGAGGGATCACTGAGCAACTCTTGCGCGTGGCCTTCATACAAGGCGCGCGCAGTGATCACCTCCGCCGAGCTCTTGTGAGCAGAGAGGGCATGCCGGCTACTTGGGCCAAACTGATGGAAGCTTCCCGAGTTTTCGCGCGAAACGAAAAGCAGATTGCTCAGGATAAAGCAAGAGGAAGAGGGCACCAGGCAGAGGCACCGCGCAACAATGAAAAAAGGACCACACAGAACTCTGTCTGGTCCAGGTTGCAACAAACTGGCTTCTCTCCCGAAGATGAGCAAGCGCGGCCCAGCTCACCCCAGCCACAAAAAGACATTCGCAATCGCGAACATAGTGACAAGAGGGAGGGCGGCAGAGATCCTAACAGACCTCTGCCAAGAATTTGGACTCCCCTCACTAAAACGCCTTCACAGGTGTTAAACACTGAAAAGGTCCAGTTCAAAAGCCCCAAGCCGCTGCACCATAAGGGATCATCAAACAGTGGCATGTATTGTGAATTTCACAAGTCCACAGGACACAACACCAATGCATGTCACCACTTAAAGGATGCAATTGAGAAAGATGTGAAATCAGGCAAGCTGGCGCATCTGGCGAAAAATCCAAGATTGGAAGATGAGCAACCAGATGAAGCCTCAGCCAGCAAAAAGTTCAAAAAAATCTGATGTGCCCTATCTTTTCTTAATGTATTCCATTACCTTTCGCATACATGTTTCACACTTCCATTTATTAATTTTTAGCAATATAACAACATTGTATTGACTTCAAAACAAAAATAAAGCGAAGTAAAGCATACATGCGTGAGCTCCAAGCTCAAAAACGTTGGCGAGTCTTAACTCTAAAACATCAGGGCCTTAGCCCAAAAATATGAGCCTTAGCTCAAACTTAAGGGTTTGGGACCCTCATAATATCCTATGTGGCTACGCGCCATTCTTAAGGGTTTGGGACCCTCATAATATCCCATATGGCTACGCGCCATTCTTAAGGGTTTGGGACCCTCATAATATCCTATATGGCTACGCGCCACTCTTAAGGGTTTGGGACCCTCATAATATCCTATATGGCTACGCACCATTCTTAAGGGTTTGGGACCCTCATAATATCCTATATGGCTACGCGCCATTCTTAAGGGTTTGGGACCCTCATAATATCCTATATGGCTACGCGCCATTCTTAAGGGTTTGGGACCCTCACAATATCCCATATGGCTTCGCGCCATACTTAAAGGTTTGAGAATCCTCACAATATCCCATATAGCTACGCGCCATACTCAAAAACTAAGAGCCTTAGCTCAAAACACTCACAAACATCCATCTTACATCCCGCGCAGTCTGATCATAAAAATCCCTAAACACAACTAAGGCAAAGTACATGCCAAATCATAGTTGTTAAGGTCTCAGGTCAAGGTCGCGCGAGGAATCATAGTGGATATCTGAGTAGAACATGCTGACATGTAATGGCTAAAACTCATAATTCCATATAAAAACGCGCGACAACGTCGCGCAAAAAAGGAATAGTGAAAAGTCATCGCGCGTGTCAGCATAAACAAGATACTGCGAAACCACTTACAAAATAGGACTATGGTTAAGTGAAAAATTTCCTTACAACCTTGTTCTTATTTTAACATGCAAGCATATCTTATATCTACACAAGCAAACATAAAGAGATAAATGGAAACGCGCAAGATGTGAAAAAGGGAAAACAAATTTCATTTCATAATGTTGAAATTTACAAGTACGATGAATTACAAATTACAAGTACAAAAAAGAAATTTTTGATGAAGGGCTTCTCAAGTCTCCACGTCGACGGCAGCCTCTTCATCACCCTCAGCATCTGGGGCAACATCCCCCGCGCCACCATCATCGCCACCAGCCTCCTCACATTCATCGAGCAACTTCTTTAGCGCGCCGAGGTCGGGCTGGTCAGCAAGCGCAGCTATCTGCAAATCATAAGAAATTTATTGAGTACAAAAACACTTGGAAAATTTATCAAGAAAAACTCAAAGGTAAAGGTACCTGCTCAAGGATGGGGATGGGAGTATTCATATACTTCTCCCCCACCGCGGCCAAGTCCGCGCAGGCCGCGTCGCTCTGATAAGGGTACTCGGATGGGTTCTTCTTCAGCATACCATACTCATAACCATCCGTAAACCCTTCAGCTCGACCTACCAGGCGCGCGGCAACATTGCAGTCCATCACAAGGGCTTGAAACTCTTCAGAATATTTCATCGCCAAAGCGCAGCGAGTCATGCCCTGTGATACCAGCCATTGGCGATCCTGCGCGAGGCCAGCAACAGACGTCTCGAGGGCAGGAACCTGGGAGTTTAATAACTCAACAGTTTCCTTGGTCTTTTTTAACTCCTCCTTATCAGACGCTGCTGCCGCCAAAATTTCTTCTTTCTCCGCCTGCGCAGCATCAAGTGCTTCCTGGCTGGACGCTGCCGTCGCCAAGGCCTCATCTCTATCGGCCTGCGCGGCCGCCAACTCCTTCTTAAGACGCGCAACCTCACTCTCCAGTGAGGATTTCTCAGTGATAGACTGGACAAGAGATCGGTCACGCGCCTCCGCCTCTAGCTCCAAGTCGCGCGCTCTGCGCGCGAACTTGGACGCATCCGCCTCCGCGGCACGCAGCTTCTCCCGCGCCGCCTGAAGCTCATGCCCGCGCTTCACGAAGGCGCTGTTGGCACTGGCTCTGTTTTCACTAAGCTCGGCCTGGAGCTTTTCAGCTCTTTCGCGAGCATTAGAAAGATGCCAAGCAGCCACCCTAGCCTCTTGCTTCGCTTCCACAAGAGCATCGCGTACTTTTATGTAATCAGAACGGAGCTCTTGGGACGCAGCAATGAAGGCCGACCCAGCAAATATATGATCATTAAGCAGGTCGTCGCGAGCGCGCTCCTCCTGGAACCTCCTTTCAGATGGAGGCACAGCATGAGCCCAGAATTCCGCACACACACCCATCGACTGAAAGGTGCTATCTTCAGTTATATCCCATCTCGGGCGATAAGTGTGGTCGGCTTCCTGCAAAAAACACAAAAAATGTTCTAAGTCATAAAGCATACTTATATGGAAGTACGCACAGCTGAGCAACAAATGAAAACATACCTGCGGGGACGAAGCAGAAAAGTCAGCGCCAGCCCCACCAGAAGTATGCGCTGCGAAGCCTTGTGGCATTGCAGGGCTGGCGCGGACTCCGAAGGAGTCTTCAGCTTGAGCCTCCTCCTCCTCCTCATCTTCTTCAATCGGCCTCTTCCCCTGCGACCTGGAGGGTTCCAAACCAGTCTCGCGGGGAGGGCTGCGAGTAGGAGGAGGCGAGGGAGGTCTCGACGCCGCCAGTTCGGCGCGCAACACAGCTTCCTGCTCCTCTGTAATCCCAATAAGGGGAGATTCAGCACTAGCAGGAGCAGGAGCAGAACCAGCGGCGCCGGCAACGGCGCTAGGAGTCTCACCAGCAGCTTGTGCGCCAGCTACAACTCCTACGAACAAATCAATAACAAGAAAAATGATTTAGGACTTGATCCAAATAATAAATTCAGAAGACGGATGCACAACTCATACCTTGGCGCAATTCTGTTCGCGCGGCAAACATCGCCATGAAGTCCATTCTACCCCTTTTTGAGGGTAGAGCAGGGGACTTCGAAACAGCTTCCGGCGCGGCCTCGGCGCCTTGCTGCGCCTGAGCCTCATCTGCCGCCGTCGCCGGACCTGCAAACATTCAAATGAGCAAAGATTTGATAATAATCAGAATCGCGCTCATAGAACCATTATGGATAAGCAGAGTATACCTGTCGCAGGCGCAGCACTGCTTCTCTTTTCAGCAGCGCGAAGGGAGGAGGCGGCGCCACCATGCCTCAAGTGGACAGGAGGTCTACCCACTTTTACAGGCAGGGAAGCTAAAGAAACCTTGGTCGTAAATACCTGGGTTTCCTCAGGCCCCTTCGCTTGAGCATGGGGATGAACAACAGGGGCATCGTTTTTCTTCTGTTTCTTACTGGCCCCTGCGCCAGTTTTCCCCTTAGCTTTACGTTTCAGTTGGGGAGCCTCCTCTTCCTCCTCCTCCTCCGCGAGCTCCAGCTCGTAGTTTTCGAGCGCATCTACAACACATACAACAGAAGTGTTAGCAAAAATTTGGTATCACAAAGGAAATTGCATAAGTACAAAGGCTTACCAGGCGCATCGCCGTCAAAATCAAATCCCAGATCAACAGGGATGAACATGTCATCAAAGCGATCTGGGAAGCCCACCTCCCCAGCGCCAAGCGCGACGGAGCCACCCTCCACTTGATCATCATAAGCGGCGTGGAAATACTCCTTGGTGACTGCACAAAACAAGTCAAGTGATATCAGCAAAAAGAATTATATTCGCGCATAAAAACAAAAGCAATGAGACGAACTTACATGACCCGTCGACTTGGATAACGGGCTCAAGCGCGCTGTTGGCCCACCGCCTACTCATGCCAACCCCCACCAGCGCCTCCTCGCAAATTTTCTTGGCGGGGGATGGTTCGGCGGTCAACTTTTTAACCCAGGCGCCAATTGGGTTCTTAATAACATCCACATCCGCAGGCGCAGAATCGATCGCGCGCATCGCCATACGGATGGGAATCACGCCAGCCTTGATATAAAAAAATCTCTCTGCCCAGTCATGAAGGCTCTTGAATGAGACAGTGCTGCACTTCACCTTCTGACTGCGAGGAATAAAAGAAAACCAAGAGTCTTGGACCTTTGGCTTGTAAAAAAATTGAAAGCGCCGAGGAGTTGGCTCCTCGCGCTGCGATTTGCACATGAACTCGAAGTGAGTCATGCGCACAAGTCCAAATGGATGGACTTGGGATATATGAATCCCATAGAACTGCAACACCGCGCCTACAAACCTTGTCATCGGAAGACGAAGGTTGCAGTGGGTGAAAAAGTGGGTGTACAGTGAAATATAGCCGGGAGGCGGGTCCGCCGCCGTTTGCCCGGCCACAGGCAACATGCAGCCAAACACAGGGAGGAAACCCTGTGACGAGATGAGGCTGTCGAGATCGGCCTGCTTCAATTTGCAGGGGATTTCATTCCACCTCTTCACGGCCTTGGTCCTCCCAACTTCCTCCGATGTGGTCTCAACAACCCTCTTCCCCTTGCCTTTTTGCTTCAACGTCGACATCACCACAGATTTCACACGGCGTCTTCGAGAGGCAATAGAGGTGATGGAGGGGTTAGAGGAGTCTGAGCTATCAGACATACAACTGCAGCAGCAAAAAATTGAAGAATTGAAAACGCCAGAAGACTCAAACCAGAATATCAAAGGCAGAAACTGCAAACTTAACAACAATGAAGATGAAGATAAATTTTTCTAAGGGCTTGCTTTTATAGGCCCAGGAGAGAGAAAAATCGGCACTGATCGGATTTCACGCGCCCCCACTCGCAGGGGTAAGCCAACGCGGGCGCGACACGTGTCCCTGACACTGTTTGAGGGGACATAAAAGGAAACGGAGCAGGCACGGAGCAGAGACGCGCCCCCACTCGCAGGTGCAAACCAATGCGAGCGCGACACGTGTTCTTGACAGCTGTGCGAGGGGACGTGAAAAGCAACTGTAGCACCTCGAGCACACGAAAAGTCTGACACGTTTCCTGCGCACGTCACCACCAACCAACCACGTATTTGGACGTTTCGTTTCAACCAAAGGGATAGAACTTCGCGCAACGAAGAAAAACAAAGAGGAAAAACGACAAAACCCCACTAAAAAAGCAAACTGTTAGTCTAACATCTATCTTGCATCGCTCGCGCGAGACAAGACACACATTAGACTGGGGGGGCTTGAAGAGGTATGTACCCGCCTTAACAACGAGCGAGGCGGGTCAACCCACAAAGATACAGAAGTGACTTGAAATCAAGACATTATGAAGGCACAAAACCAAAACCTATACGCATGCGCTCAAGCATCATATGCTCAGGCACCACAGATGCTCGCGCATGCGCCCAGGCATCATATGCCCAGGCACCATACACGCACGCGCTCAAGCATCATATGCTCAGGCACCACAGATGCTCGCGCATGCGCCCAGGCATCATATGCCCAGGCACCCTACACGCATGCGCTCAAGCATCATATGCCCAAGCACCACAGATGCTCGCGCATGCGCCCAGGCATCATATGCCCAGGCACCATACACGCATGCGCTCAAGCATCATATGCCCAGGCACCACAGATGCTCACGCATCACCTATGCTCATGCATATCACATATGCGCGTGGCGCATATCACATGCTCGTGCATATCACATCTGTGCATGAAATATCTGCGCGTGAGAATAAAGAGAAGACTTCGCGCATCCTCAGGATAGGCGCGTATTACACGTGTACATAATCAACCTCATCCTTATCCAAATCAGGATAAGGACAACCCTGATTGTACTCGTCAGCAACCTTCCAGAAGGTATCCGTTAGAGGATAAGAATATGCTGATGTTGACAGCTACCAATGAAAGGTGGACAGCTCAGCGGAACCCATGTGCCACCATGTGACTGCACATGGGTCAGGTAAAATACCTGAGTCAGAGGATAATCATTGAAAAGTACCAGGTGTCCCAAGGACACGTGGCGCGAAGCAATAGGAGGAGGCCCAAAGGGCCCTAACAGAATCTGAGCCCAATCATTGGGAAACCCTAGCACTATAAATACCACACCATTCCCACAAGGAGAGGTACACATTACATTGTATTACAGCATATTACACAGCAACAGTACACAGTATTACACATATTACTACACTGTATTACACAATATTAAGCTATACTAAGCTATTACATACTCAGATTATCACATATTCTCCTACAAACTCTTATTCTCACACCGGAGGGTTACCCCAAAGAGGACCCCTCTGTCCCTTTCTGAGGGGTAAGTTCACGGTGTTGTTCGTTTTGTAGGTAAAAGATCTCGAGCTCCGGAAGACCATCGGTGAAATCGCATAATCACACCCGAGGAAAGTAGATCTGCTACCAGCGAGTAAATCCACGTTTCTTCAACTACCCTGGTGCACAAACCGGATTTTGGGCCAAACTGATTCGGTTTTGGTCCTGGTTTGGATTGCAACCGGCCGGTTTTTAAGAGATATAATATGAACCAATAAGTACAATTCGGATTTGTGATTGGATAAATTGTTAAAGCCGGTGGATCTGATAAGATAGGACTGGATCTAGAAAAGATAGGTTTTAGATTGAAACCGGTATCAAAGTATATAAATTCAGAGGATCAGATGGATTTGGATTAAGACTAGTTTCACTATGGGTTTAGTTCGGTTTTGGAACCGAGTTTGAATCCTAAACCGATTTCATTTCATCGAAGTCTAACGGAAAATAATGTCCAATGTGATTCACATAAACGGCACCATAAAACAATGTATGCATATTTGCATAAGAAATTTAGATGATAAATGATGCTCTATATTTCTAGACTTTGACTAGTACCCTTGTGTGAAAGTTGACTATGCAATGTAGCATACGCAGTGCCTTGAGTAATTGATTACTACATTTACTATAGAAGGCTGTGTGTTTGAACCTGCTTAGATGTATGCTTAAGCACCTTTTTTTTCTCCTCTATGTTCGATCTATCCCCTTCACTAGGTCCACTTTGTCGGGTTAATGTTAATTGTACAAGAAATTCTTATCCTAAGAAGCGTACAAAGACTTTCAACTTCAAGTCAATGGTTTCAGTTATAATAAACACTCCGTGACATAATTGTAAATACACAACTTTATGCACAAAAACTATATGATCATACAACTTATGTCCGAATTACGTAACATGGATTAATAGCTACACACATATATAAATAATCACACAACATATACTAACAATTAGTGGTGGCAAAATAGATGAGTTGGGTTGGATCGGTTGTTGGGTCTAGGTGTGTGCAAATTAACCGTCCTAATCGTTAACCAGACTATAATAAATATAACTGAACCGATTTTAACCGATAATCGGCATAATTGTTGGGTCGGTTTAATGAATTTTTGAAAACCAGCCAAATACGGGTCAATTTTAGTTCAAGATAATTTCAAACCCGCCATAACCGAACCACCTCATTTACAAGATTCTCAACTTTATGAAGTATAATTAGAAGACACTATTAATGATTTGGAAGGTAATAAACTAATAATGCTATCATTTTTTTACTATATGATTTAATTTTACTAAAAAGTTAATCTATTTATCGTTTGTTTGAATATATATTATTAATAATATGGATTATATATTTTGTTAAGCTATGTAATACAATTTTAATTTTTCTTTTTGGTAATATTTAGTATCAAAGTTTTAGGCTCAATTACATTGTTTTGGTCACGGTTAACAATTCCATAACTGAGTCGTTATAACCTTTAAAACCGATTAGCCGAAACCCCCATATACATATCAGTTATGGTTATCTATTAACCGTCATATTGGTTATGGTTATGGGTTTGGCTTAAAATCGCTCCACACCGACCCATCATTTAAAAAAATTGTTTGGATGGTATAGATATGTGTCATTTTTTTTAAAAAAAAGAATAAACTGTGGTTTTCGTCAATTGGGTTTGTTCAAATACGTGATTTTAGTCCAATAGTTTCAAATTTGTGATTTTCCTCTTGTGGTTTCATTTCACTTGCAAATAAACCCGAATTCAATAACCCCGTTAAATTTGATCGTTAAACCCATCTGCGTGCCCAACACGTGACGGGCAGTTTCGTCTTTTTTCTCCCCAAATAAACCCCAATCTTAATTCGCAAGCCCCTTCACGTGAGGGGCTGAGGTGTATTTGAAGAAAAAAAGGATAAAAATGCCCCTCAACACTCGTTACACAATTTTCAACCCATTTTCACCCGTTTTTTCTTGTACCAATTTCGACCATTCCAATTTTTTCCCCTTCTTTTAGTTTGACTAATTCCAACTTTTTCCTTCTTTTAATTTGACTCGTTCAAACATATTAAAATTTTCACTTAACCCAAAACAATCTATAATTGTTATTATTATACGACCCAAAACAATCATTCGCAAGGTTGTAAATGTTGCTTGGCGGACCCTAGACGGCTGACTGAGGAGATGGGTGTACTCGGAGTACTTGGAGAGTACTCGGACATGGTGAATATAAAAAAAATATTTTTTTAATATTCTATATATGCCAAATATCATAAGTTTACTAACATTTATAACAAAATAAATGAATATCAATATAAATAAGAGAAAATATTTAAAAAATACAAATATTCTAAAAATTACTAATCAGTAATTAAAAAAATTATATTTGTTCTTTAATGTTATAAAGGTACGAATTATGTTTTATTATTTTCAGTCAAAATCGACCCAAGTTCACCGATAAAATGCGATTGTTGCTGAGGTTGACTACCTTTGATCGATCCTAAGTAACTATGTGGAGTAAAAAAACTCATTTCTGCAATACACCTTGTAGCGAATACCCGAGAAGTGCTCGACCTTATAAATCTACTTTTACAACATTGTTCATTAGTAACAATCATACAACTGTTATGATAATTAACTAACCTATGTATTTAATTACACATGTACATTATGTAACTTACAAAAATAATTTATAACTTGTATGATAATTAAGCAACCTATTTTCATAATTACATAAATACATAATTGCCCACGTTATACATAAATCACGACATGGTTTTTGAAAAATAAAAGTCAATTTCAAAAAATATAGCAAAAGGGTACTTAAATTAAAAATAAAAAGAATTAAATGTTCACCTTTATGAATTACTAGTTTTAGGCTCGTGTATTATACAGATAATTGTTACAAATTATAAACTTTAACCATTAAATGAAATACATTCAACAATATGATTATATATCGTTAATACAATTACAATTTACATTAAAATTATATAAATCACATAACTAAGATTACACAAATATGTTACAAATATGTAAAACATTTCTTGTACCCTACATTTGTGATTGTACTGGTCGGTATACATTGTTTATCAACAATCAAAATTTTCTCATAAAATTTTTACACATGTTTGCTTATAACTCTTGATAAGATAACGTATAGGTGTGCTTATAACTCTTCCAGGTGACAAGTAAGATTCTAGATAAATGATAATGTATCCATGAAACTAACCAAAAAAATATCCATACACATAAAATATCATACCTTTAATCAATTAATATGATGTCATTTGAGATTATGAGCTCATGTTTATCCAAAAATCATGATTATCTCAAAATCCATATTACTTGAAATTTGATGAAATAATCATCCTTAGAATCTTTAACATTTGAAAATGATTGAACATGATAAATTTGTTGTCACTAATATTTTGTTTATGATAATTTTTAAATTGAAATCATATTTTACAATTAACAATTGTATAATCAAGCAACATATAAAACCGAAAATTAAAATATAACAAAATGATTTGTTTCATTTCATATGAATGTAATTGCTAGAAAATGACAGAAATACTAACCTTAAAGCATGTTCAAATAACAGTGATTATACAGAGTTATCGAAATATTAGAAAATTTAAAGTTGCGTAAAGTGAATGTAATGATTCTTATTTATAATAGTTGAAAGTATCGGATTAAGAATGTATATATTTTAAATACTAATTCCATGTTATTAGTTAATATTATGGGAAGTTGTTGGAATATTTAACTAATCGACATATATATTTTAACAACTAATAGGAAAAAGAGAAGTGAAGATTTCGGATTTTATGAAAACATGATAAATGACTTTTAACCGGATTAACTATTTTTTTAAAAAATAATTAATGTGAAAATGGAATATTTATTTCTATTAAGTTGCATTATAATTAAGATGTGAATCTTAATGAATTTTTATAAATTTTAATAATAAATGTTATAATGTATTTTTTAACAAAAGTTATGTATAACTTCATTATTTTGAATATAAGCCATAATAAACACTTTAATTTTGTATTAACCACCATGTAAACTAACATAACCTCAGTTCGTTGTATTTGTATAAAATAAATTTAATAAGTTAATATAATATTGAAATTATGTAAATAATTGATGAAAACGATATCGTAGGTTTCAAAATCTCAAATAATTTTTAAAAAACAAAAATAGTGGAATGAGATTGAAACATATTTTTTGTTTAACGTTTTAAATGCTTTTAGTAGGTAATTTGTCCTATAAGATATAATAAATTAAATATATTTAAATGTATGAAAAATATAAATCAAACCATAAAATATATAATTCTGAACCATATTGGTCTGAATTATGATAGAAAATATTGTAAATATAATATTGATCTTCTTATTGCTAAAATCATTTATACTACACAAAAAAGTCATATAAATAAATGACAAATAATTCATATAGTAAATCGTTATACATATGAATTATAATTATAATGTTCAAGATATATATAATATGTATTCTCCATGTTTGCAATATTTATACAAAATGTCTGAAGAAAATTAAGAAAAATACACATTTTCTAGAGTTCAAATGCGTATGAGAAAATTTAAATCCAAATTTGAAATCAACCTTATATAAAAAATTATGCACTGCTGCTCGAATCAAAATTTAAAAACAATTTGTAGTTTACCATACAAATCCAAATTCTTCGACAATGATGCACCTTTGCTTTCTTTAATTTGCAATTAGGTGTGACTTTAAAATTTTATTATAATAGGCCTTCAACTTCAATTTCAATATTTCTTTATATTCTTATTTCACAATTAATGTTAATGAATGAATCAGTTAGGAGTTACATTTAATAAAAATCTTGAATTCATATATTGAAATGACTTAAAAAATAAGAATCGTGTATTGAAATGACTTAAAAAATAAGAATCGTGTATTGAAATGACTTAAAAGATAATGACCATATATTGAAATGAGTTGAAAAAAGATAAGGATGGCTAAGAGATTGACAAGTGACGATAATAGGTAGTATTTTATTAGAATAGATTGATAGATTTATTTATTTATTTTCAAATAAATAATGCCATATGCCAAAATCAACGTTTTCTGGAGTGGGAGATTTGAAAAAGTCAACGCCATTTTACCCTTCCAATTTCTTTTCAAGCTTTCGTTGATTTCTAGATCAAATTGCTCAAAATCCTTCGTACGCTCTGTCCAATAAGAGATCTTTGTAGAATTGTATTGAAAGCTTTTTCATAAAGGATAGTTCTATGGAAGGAAACAGCTTGACATATTACAATCTTGTTATCTTTGTTGTTTCCTTATTATACTCTCCATGCATGTTTTGGACGTATTCCTTGGTATTTATATTTTATACTCCTATCTTTCGTTGATGTAATCAGAACAAAGTATACGATTCAAATACCATATGAAAATTGAAAAGTTCTGTCTTTCTGTAAAGTTTAGTAGTTAATTAGTTATGTTAGTTGAGCCACTAACCACTGTGGTTGCGAACCCTAATCTTTGACCCAACATATGCTCCATGCAAGGAAAGACCCAATTTGCTGTATATGGGCACCAAAACAGTACAAAGCCCATATTCCCGCAAAGAATTGTTAAATGGAACGAGTGTTTTGAAAAATGAAAATAATACTAACCTCGTTCCTACGTTACGTACAACATGCGTATTCCACAAAAATCTTGTCAAAATGATAATTAGGCGACAAACAAACTCCAATTTTATTATACGAGATCAACACAATACAATAAGAAGAATACAAATCTAGAATGTTTGTAACAAATCATCAACACGATGATTTGTATCTATGAACACATAAAAATAACATGAATAAATTCTGAACAAGATGAACAAGAATCATACCCTAGAACTATCAACTTCTTTAACAACTTGAAGAGAGAGAAACTGCAAAATTTTATGTTATTATAAAATGAAACAAGTTGTTTATATAACAAGAGACTTTGACCAGCGTAGAGTTGATCATAAGTCATTAAGCCCGTCACAACATTCCTAAGCCCATGAACAACTTCCAGCCCAAGAGATGCACCAGCCCAATTATGCTTTCAAAGCCATACAACAAAAAATTGAATTGTATTAGTTTATATCTTTCAACAAATATGTGCACATTTGCACATCAAGTGTGGATATAGGTTCCTATCAATGGAAGATATGATAACAAGCTATTGCTATAGGTTATTTCCATCCTGGCCATCGGACATTGATAACGAGCTATGTTGTACTAGTGGACAACTGAGTTCGCTAAAATTGTTCTCTTCTTAATCATCAGTTTGGCGATTTAGTTTCGACGGTTTATTTGGCCAATTTCAACGGAAGATAGGTCCAAAACATGGTAAATAAATCGACCAAGTCTGACAAGTGTAACATTTTCTGAAAATTCGACGGTTTATTTGAAAATTTTAGGAACCAGTCATATTTTCCACCAAGTGTTCTTTTAAAAAACAGTCTTTTTCGACGGTTTAATAATGTTTCCTACCGGATCTCCCCAACTTCCGAAAACTTGGGAAATTGTGCCTTCAAACTCACTCTTTCAAGACACATTTCAGGTGAATTTGTACCAAGAAGACGAGCTGGTAGTTTATTTCTTATGTGTTGAAATATAGTCCACACCTTCAAAATTTATTTTTAAGCCGTCTACCCCGACAATATATTATGAGATTCCGTCTATTCCGACATGATCGTTTAATGAATATACATGAGTTTATCTTCATCTTCCCCATCATACCACCCTAAACCTTTAACCTGGGATCCATATTCATAACCTTCACTTGATCTCCCCTCTTAAACTTCATGATTTTGATTCAAGAATTAGAGATGTGAGTGGATTATTGAGGAAGATAATACTATACATATAATGTAAAATATTGACGGACACGTAAGATTTAATCTACATAATCGTCTCCTTAGTACAAATTAAAAAGATTTGTGTCTTGAAAGACAAACTTGTAAGGCATGTTTTTCCATGTATTCAAAATTTGTAGGGGTCAGATAAAAAACCTTAATAATCGCCGGGCAAGACAACTTTTAATAATAAGATTTAGGGTATGTTTGATTGGAAGTAATGGAATGAAGAGGGAATGAAATGAAAGAAGGAATAGAGTTAATAAGGGAATAAATGGATCATTACCATTACTTTGTCTTGTTTGATTAACCTATGGGAATGAAACGAATAATTACTTTATGTTGTTTGGTATAAAAAAAAATTGTATGAATGGAATTAAATAATAAAACGTTCATATCTCAAAAGATATTTATTTAAAAAAAAAACTTAAATGACGACGGTGGTGGTATTTCTGGCGACGAAAATGATGTTGGTGGCGGCGCTGGGTTGGCAATGGTAGCATTGGTAGTGATGACAATGGTAGGGTGGTGGCGACGGAGGTGGTGGACGGGCAGCGACAGTGGTGGTGACGGTTATGGTCAGGTGGCGGTGGTAGCGTTGGTGGTAAATTGGTGGGAGAGGTGGTGGCGGCGGCGGCGGCGGTGGAGGTGGTGGCGGCGGTGGTGGTGGTGGTGGCAATGGTAGTGGTGGTCATGGTTAGGTAGTGGTGTTGTTAAGAAAGTAAGGTGAGTAAGGAATGGAATGAAAAAAAAAAGAAGAGGTTGGGAAGGAACGGTTAATTTGATGGAATGGAATTCCATGTGTAATGGCCAATTCCATTCTATTGAGCAACCAAACATCACTTTCTTCATTCTCACGTAATGAATCATTCCATTCCTCATGTCATTTCTGCATACCAAACGCTACCTTATTAAATTATGGTCTTCTTGGTACAAATTCACCCAAAATGCGTCTTGAAAAACTGAGTTTGAAGGCACAATTTCCCAAGAGTTTGGAAGTTGAGGGCATACGGTAGGAAACATTAAAGACTGTATTTCTATAAGAACATTTAGTGGAAAATATGGACCGGTTCCTCAAGATTTTCAAATAAACCGTCGGATTTTCAAAAAATGTTAAACTTGTCAGACTTTTATTGGTCTAAAGATTTCGCCAGATCTCGTCGTCTCAATCCAAATTTAGTGGGCTATTTTAGGAATGTGTGGGGATTTTGAGCTATTTATCAATTTCTCTTTCCTCAAAATAGCCATTCAGGGAATTTTCCCGAATTTTATTCATAACTATATAATTAAGATTTGTATAAGAGAATGAGTTATAATTACTTAGCCCATATCTACATATATATAATACTACTAAGTTTGTCTAGTTGCATTGTGTAATATTTGCAATCTAAGGTGCTGTTTGTTTTTCCTTAGAAGCACTTCTCCACCTCTTTTGTCTGCACTAAGAAGAGGGCGCGCAGACGTTGGGCTCTGCGGTGTGTTTGTTTTTTCGAAGACGTTTCATTAAAACACGTCTGCGCGCCCTCTTCTCCCAGAAGTGTTGGGATTATTACTTCTAACCTCTTCTACCATTTTATTTCATCGATCATCATCTCCTCCTAACCCTAAACTCCTCTCCACTGCCCCATCCGGGAGCTCCACACGCCACGCCGGCTTCCTCCACACCGCCGGCTTCCTCCACACGCCACGCCGGCTTCATCCACGCCCCATCCGGCTTCCTCCACACCGTCGCTCCATTCACCACGCTGCCGCCGCTGCTCCGGGATCTGTTAATCTGTTAATCACACATTCACATTCGAATCTAGGGTTCATAATCATGATTGTGAGAACACCTTTACCGAAGAAACGACGACCTGAAGCCACCGACAGCCCTAACTCCGATGGCCGTCTGCTCATCTTCGAGGACCTGCCGGAGCCTGAACCTTCTCATCAACACTCCGATCAGATGCTTTGCACTTACCAATGCCGTCAGCTGGTAATTAATTATTAATTACTAATTACACCGTTCGATTCGTATTTATGGCGCTTTTGTTATGTCATACTCCTGTTTCCGAATTAAGATAGAGATTTTAGAAATTAAACATAATAGTTTATAAATTTATACAAGATATGGAGTAGTTGTTTTTGTTTTGGTGTTTATTAGTAACCTAGGGATTAATTTGTTCTCTTCCGCAGGGATTTGGATCGTTTTGCTAAGTACATCCATAGTAGAATTAGGTGAATGCTTGTTATAAGCTTTTTATATTGGTTGTCAATTGTTAATTGCAAAGTTGAAATGGAATTTGTTTTTAGAATCCTAAACTGAAACTAATTTACTGATGGATAACTACTGTTTTTTGTGTTTACCTATTTTTATTTATATTTCAGTTTATTTAAATTTCAGCTTATTTTAGCAGTCTGCAGATGTTAAAAAACAAACAGTCTTCTTGTTGCAGACTGCAGAGTTTTGGTCCACCTCTTCTGCTACAGATGTTGGCAGATGTGGTTTCGCAGTCTTCTGACATTTTACCTCTGAAAAACAAACAGCACCTTGTTCTCGAAATGACGTGATAGTTATATGGTAAAGCTATGAATCTATATGGTGGTAAGGACTTTGAAATGACGTCTACAACTTGATCTTCTGTCTTAATGAGCCGTACTTGTAATTTCGTTTTGCAACTTGTTCTCGAAACAAGTGATAGTTATATCTAAGACTAAGGGGTGTGGGGGGCTTTAATGGGGGCTTTAGTGGGGGCTCCAACCAATGGTGGTAAGGACTTTGAAATGACGTCTACAACTTGATCTTCTGTCTTAATGAGCCGTACTTGTAATTTCGTTTTGCAACTTGTTCTCAAAACAAGTGATAGTTATATCTAAGACTAAGGGGTGTGGGGGGCTTTAGTGGGGGCTCCAACCAATAATATTATGACGTGTGGCAGAGAGAGAAACTGGATAAGGGGGTTGTTGGAGCCCTGGCCCCTGGTGTGGAGGGGCTCCAGCAGGGCTCCAGCGAATTTTTTTTTATTTTTTTATAAATATATTCAAACAACGTATTATTAAAAAAACACATAAATTATTAAAAAAAACACACATTAATAAAAAAAACACATTAATATCTGATTTCGGACCACCGACCCGAAATCATATCGGCGTTCCGCTCTGTACTCCCAACGAGCATGTAGAACGTCTCCCTAACCTTTGTCCAAAAAATCTTGCCCTTTTGGTAGTCGGCTGGAAAATGAATAAATAAATTAGATTTCCATTTAACTTTTTTATTGAACTTTTTTATTAAAAATCATTTTTAAAAACGTTAAAACAATTACCGCAACGCCGATCCTCAGAAATGACTATCCAAGCCCGGCACAAGGCTTCCTTCTCATCCGATGACCACGGAGTGGCTTTCCGTTTCGTCCTCGGAGTCGAATCCGGTCCCGACCCGTCCGTTGCAACTTGTTTTTTCCGGTGGACGCGTCTTTTTGGTCCCGTAGCTGCACCGTGTGATTCTTGTGTCTCTGGAACAACAAAGTTAGGAGACGGTTGTGTGTTGAATGGTTGAAAGCCGGATGATTCTTGCGGCTCCGAATAAAACAACGGTTGGTGCGGTGACGACCATAAATCGTCGTCAAGATAATCTGAATCAAGGTTTGGGAACCAATTTCCAGCCATTTTTTTTAAAAAAAATTGAGAAGATGAATTAATGTTGGGTGAAGGTTTGGTATAAAAATGAGTGAAATGGAGTATAATTATATAGGAATTTTTTTTTTTAATATTTAAGAGCCCAACGGCTCTTTTATAAACCCAATGCAACATCACTTCCGTCCACGGCCGCTAACCAGCTCGCGCCTCCTTTTTTTTCCGTTAGCGCCCCCGTTAGCGCCCCGGTGGTGTGGTGTTCGCGCCTGGGGGCGCGAGCGGAGGGGCTCTAGCGCCCCCGTTGAAGCCCCACACCACTCAGTCTAATATGTTTTGTTTTTGCATGGAAAACTGAATTTGCAGCAAGATATATAGGTTACATAATAGTTATCACACTAGAGACTTCGGGCATCTTTTGTATGTGCCCCTAGTTCTTTTAGAGCATTCATATTGAAGCATTTTTATCCATTGGCTCTCTATTATAGTTTGTTGTGATTGTATATATTTTTTTTAATAAAATAAATGTTTGTGAGTAAATAAAGATAAAGATAAAGATAGATTGTTGGGCTTTTGAAAAGTAATCAGCATTTTTAAAAAAATGTGTATTTTAGTTAAATTATAAATATAGAGATAGAGGCTTCAATATGTATGCATTTTAGAACGCTTCTAGAAAAATTATTTCTGCTACAATATAGGCTAGAGTCTTGTATCTAGCTTCTATATATAACTAGAAAAATGTTTTATGCTTTCGAGAGATCCAGTAGGTGAGGCTGTTAACTCCGATGCCAAGACTTGCTATGCCTCATAATTGTCAAGACTTGCTAAGTCTGGTGCCACATGACTCTTTTCACCTATTGTAACAACTGCCCGAATCCAGACCCGAGACCGAAGGTACCCGTTTTCTAATCCTATTTAAAGAATCAAATTATAATCGTGATTATAAAAGAAATTGATAAAAATCAAATTATTAATCAAGATGGATCTTCTGGGCAATGCTTGCGGAAAGGAAACTAACATCCCCGCATAGCGGGAACGTTGAGAACTAATTTGTTTGAAATTCCAAGATGGAATTGGTTGTTTAACATAACTGATCACTATGTCAAATAACCAAAACCTTGTGGAGATCTACAAGTGAAACTCAAACGCTCCTAGCTTGCGAGAAGTTTACACACCTACCCGCATCGTACCCAAGGATCAAGCCGAACAGTGAATTTCAGTCATTCTAATTCAAATTTTATATACATATATATCACTTACTAATAATAATATCTAGTATCTGCGCCAACCTTCTCCTCTTGCCGCCGTCCCGCCTCTCCGCTTAACCCTTAGACCTTGAACCCCTTTTCTGAACTCTTTGCTTAGTCCTTAAGTTCCTTTTGAGTAAGGACGTCTGCGCAGTTCTACGCGCAAGACTTCTCAGTTGGAACCGCAAGACTCACCTCGAATAAGGATGTCTGAACATAGACCAGCTGTTCCCGCAGTGCGCAAAGAGCTGAAGTTCTTACACGCATTGCACAAGCTGTTCCCGCAGTGCGCAAAGGGCTGAAGTTCTTACACGCAGTGCGCAATCCTTTCCTTTGACCTATTCTATCCGCCTTCATGCTTACGCGTTCTCTTCCCTCTTCTTTTTGTCCCTGATCTTCACACACGCACACGCACAAGACTTCACACACGCACCTTCACGCACAAGGTGTTACGCTCTAGACACTTAGTCTATTGTTTTGATACCTGAAGGAATGGGCTAGGCGGGAAGATGAACTCTTCCGCCCAAATACGCCAGCCTGTGCGCTTCTGGAAGGTCTTATCTTTTGTACTATGCCTGCCAAGGTATGGGCACAATAGACAAGGTCTGACCAAAGCAGCCCTTGAGCCAATCGCAGGGTGACAACTCTCTGACATTAGTACGAAAAGTTGCATGCTTTAGTATGAAATGTCTCTTTCAGCCGCTACCTACTCACCAACCCTCATAGGTGGTGGGAAATGTATCTGACCATATCTTATAAAATCTTGCTAGCCATACTATGAATGGTACCCTATGGCCGCCTACTCTATACCTTGTTTACTGTTGCTTTTGATTCGATAAGATCTTAATCCCCCAAATCAAAGGATGTGTTCCCTTGGGTTTTCCTATAAATAGACCAAGTTCTTTGATGATAAACACCACACTCAAACACTTAAACACTCCAAACTTCCTCTCTCTTGTTCTAATCAACCGCCTCCTTGCAACCTGTCTTCTCTCGATCTTGCCCGGAAAACTCGGTAAATAAATAAGCAATATATAATATATAAATATTCTATTTAACAACTAAAATCACATATTGTTTATACATACATATTCAAGACATTAAAACTGATTGTTGAATCAATACTTTTTATTTATAGGTTAACTTTCGCTCGATTAAAAGTTGGTTTTTGCATTCTCGATCAACGCTCCTTTTACAAAGTGAGTAATCTCGTACTCAATCCCTTTTATTTTTATAACATTTTGGGATGTTCATGTGTTCGTACAACTAGAGTCTTAAACATGTTATTGAAATTCTGTGCGTAAAACCCCATGTGTTATGGACGTTTATTAGTGGTGTAAAATTGTATGTGTTGATCATTAACCGTTGTGATCGGCCTATTCCGAAGTTTTCATGGATCCATTAGATGAACACGGGAGACCTAATGATACGATTTTCTCGATTTGCTTGCACATACACGAATGATATATTTGTTTTGCTCGATTGGGAGTACGCGATAAACTATAAACTATTTAGGCTTGATCACGATCAGTTTACACACTATGTTTGAACACCAGTTTTACACATGATACGCGCAGTGTTCTTTTATTATCTATTTATATATATCAAACTTGATTGCTCACCGACACGCAAGTGTTGACGTTTTATTTTAACACATGTACAGGTTGGCTGTAGCGGTTTTGGATATCGAAGACACGTAGGATGTTTTCTTTTATTTTGGACCTAGTTAAAATCAAAAAGACAAAGTTATGTTATTTGAATATTTGATCTATGATATTTGAATACCTTGATTATGTTATGTTAAATTTGTATGTGTTATGTGTGTGTAATTAAATCATTAAATATTGACACCCAAATGGTGTCACGAGTAATGAAACAATTCGTAGCGCCCCGATGTATAATCCGCCATCGGTCGGGGTGTTACACTTGTGTCCAAAAATCACATATTAGAGCTAGCATAAAACCTGGTTGTGGCTGAAAATATGCATACTTAGCATTTGGATGACTGCGACATGTTGATGGATCAAGATTCGGGCAAAGGGAGCATTTCCTATGTTGCCCAGATATGATCTTCAACAATTGATCGATTAAGAACAAGATGAAACATAATTGAATCAACAAGAACTTTATTAACAATCTAATAATACAATATATCTTACAACAATTCTGAATATTTTAACTCTTGAACATCACCCTATTTATACACCACCAAGAGTCACGATCGTAGAAGGAAACGCCATTTCATACTTAACCCTAATTAACATTTGTAGATGGAAGTTATATATTTTCCATGTTGACACTTTCATACCTATATTACATAAACATTCTAAATACATACACAATTACAATATGACTCCGAAACTACTTTGACTCACATGGATTAAGCAAACTATTAGCCAACATCTCCCCCCACCCCCCCCCCCCTCCCCACAAATTTGCTCCAAGTGACTACATTCTTCATCTTCTTCTTGATCTTTCTTTGTTTCCCATAATTCCCAATTCACTAGCCTTAGTGACATATGTATTAATCCTCTTCATGAAGGAGTCTATTGACTTGTCGTCCTTCATTTGCATCATTTGGAACTCCGCCATTAAAGATTGGAAATGAGCCTTTTGCACTCATTCAACACTAACATGCCTTTTATTCAATGCTTCCCACACTTCCTTTACTGTTTTGCAATTTTCCTCTTGCAAAATAACATCCTCTGGTATTGCTTGATACAAGTACACAATCGTTGCTATGTCCCTCCGGACATCTGATTGTGTATCACCTGTAGGTTCTATCGTTTCCCATAAACCAATTTTTCCACAAGAATAATCTTGATTTGAATCGCCCAAATGGTGTAGTTTGTTGAATTTAAAATAGGCCATTGATAATGGGTTAACGATCCTACTTTTTTGTGTACAACCATTGCGTTGGTATTACTCGGCTCCTCCCGAATCTGACATACTTTCTACGCGAATAACTTTCACTTTGACTGGCTAGGGTTTCCAAACTATCAGTATAGACAAACCTACTGGTTCAATATACAAAAAATACAAAAATTCGTAATATGATTTGGCAAATATGAATTTTCTGTATTAACCGAAACCCACAACAATTTCTTTAGTCACCCTCGATTATTT
>NW_027500422.1:0-91228 GCF_021521415.1 Bidens hawaiensis
GATCCTTCTTTTAATTTTAAAGGTAATCCTTAAATCTATTTCTAATGTCACTCGGAGCAACATATTTAATCCTCAAATTTAATTCTATGTTTTTCAATCGTTAAACAACCAATGTCAATCAGAACAAGAGATGCAATCCTCAGTGCTAATTATATATTTATCGATCGTTAAACATACTCACTCTGATGTTTACAGATTACACATATTCATTTGTAGTGTAATCCGATTCGACTATTTCAATTCGTAGCGATATTTTTCGTTGGTGATTATTTATAGGTGAGGTTTAATGAAGGATTAAGAAATTTGATTGTGTTTTGTGGCCAATTTTGAGGTTATTATGCAATTGATATGTTAGTATTATGATTACGAGTAATAAGATATGGGAAGATGTTAGATGCAGAACATGAATATGAGGAGGTAACTATGATTATTTACTATTCATGTTCTTCAATTTTCTCAATAGTTTAAAGAGTGTGTATGAGTATAGTCGTATAGATTTATAATAAATATCCCCAAAATAAAGTGTTTTCATTTGTTAATGATGTGATACCATAGTTTAGCCTTCCTGACCCATATTTCGTCACGTGTTTAGTTAAATGTCTTTTCACCCTGTTACTAACGGGTGGATAAGGAGATTTATCTCCAAACAATCACTTTATAAAAAAATAATAATAAAAAATGATTCAGAGTATAAAGTTAACTGATAGTTTAAATTTGAATTTATGCAACTCATGCATCTGTTGTTGTTTGCTTATTATTTTAGGTAGAAAAAGATGTTGAATGTATGCAAAAATCATTATGTAGAAGAGGCCTAAAGAATACTGCACCACTATTTTAACAAACCAGTTACCGATTGAATTATTTGTGCATCTCCACCGCAGCGTGCAGGTACAAGCACATTTGAACCTTTGTTTTTGTTTAAGTTTGCTAAACTTTATATGGATTGGACTCTGATTTGAAGTTTATAACATGTGTTTTACTTCAAACCTGAGGTAAATTGTTACAGTAAGCATAAATTAGGTTCTATTCGTTTACTAAGGACAACTGCATGTATTTTCAATTTTGTAGTGAAGTTTGTTTCAGTGACTCTCTTTGTGACTGAAATATATGAGCAGTTATAGTTCATAACTAGATCAAATCTTTGTTTCACATTATGTTTCTTAAGTTTATCACTTGTTGATAACTTTGATTAGTTGTTATTTTAGAAGATTCTCTAAATTTACTTTGTTAATAATTAGCATTGAAGATTTTGATAGTTTATATATACTTAACTACTCATATATCAGTTGTGACTAAATTCCTAATTATTTTTTATTTAATTTTATGTTTTTTTACATACTGATAAGAAAAATAAAATTAAGATATCATATGCATGATTCCAATCATTTTGATTTCTAAATGTATATTTCCATAATTTTTTAATTTTGTTTGCTATTATTCAATATCAAATCTCTTAATTCTGATTCAAATTATTTTGATATTGAAAAAGTAATGAATACTAAACTATATACACATTTTATAGGTCAAGCAGTGATACTTTTGAGAACAATCAAGTGTGTACCTCAAAATATCCCATGGTGTTTTGATGCATACAAGAATTGTAGTAACAAGGTTAACTGAAAAGTCATTACAACCGAGAAAGTTGACGTCTCAGACGCTCAAGTAAGGTTGAAGAAAAAATTGTTTTGAATGTTACAATAACAGATGAACTCAAGTTTTATTTGTTGTTCCAAGGCTTTTAAGACATAATTTACACCTACTTATTATTAGTATGCGTATTGGTTTCGGATTTTTTTTTCTGTTTTGTAAAATGTTTTAAGCTATAAAATCCCTATTGGAGTCCACAATTCCTCATGAGCTATATAAACAATTATTGCAGTCCATGGTTGTAAAGTGTATATTAATAAGACATGCATCATCATGTATTTTAAAGTAAACATATCAATAAAAATTTGTTCTTTGTACCTAAATTGTATATTCATGTTGGACATATTTTTAAATATTATGATTTTTTCTATTAGCCCGTGTGTTACACGGGTTCTAAACTAATATATATATATATATATATATATATATATATATATATATATATATTATGAAAAAAGAAATTAATAATAAAAATAAAATAAAATAAGACGAAACTTGCGATACTTATCTTCTCGATGGTAGATTTGAGGTATGAAGGTTATTATGAGGGTAGTGCCATGATTTCTCAACTGAATTTGTCGGTGTTGACGAAGGGGAAGAGAAAAACTCTCTCTTTAAAATTCGCTTTAGTTTATGATATTCGAAAAAATAGCGATGCTTTTATAATGATAATTTTGAAAAATCTTAGTAATAATAATAAAAAATTTCTTAGCTAGTGCTAAGTTTGCAACACTTTATGAAATTAATTTTAATATAAAACAAAGGTTTCCCTTATGACGGCGTCCTATGAAAAATTTAAGAGGATCGCCAACTAAAAATGACTGGTTTTGATAGAACTGTGATGATGATAATATAATAGCCTCAAGGCTTAGAACTTGTTTGAAACAACGATTTTACTTTATTTAACATTTTCATTTAACCTTAAAAAAATATTATATATAATAAGAATTATAGTGGTAATAATAATAATAATAGTGACCATTATAGTAGCAATGAAATAATAATGATAATACCGATACTATAATAATAATAGTAAAAATATTAATATATATAATAATAATAACAATATAATAATACTAATATAATAGTAATAGTAATAATAATAGTGATAATAATAACCATATGTTTTACTTAAAGTCTTTTCGAAGAACATCAACTTAATTAAGTACTTTTTAATAAACTATTTTTAAAATAATTTAAGGATTTGAAATTATAAGTATAATATGTTTATAATATATATATATATATATTGAATGCGGAGAAACGTCATGATTTTTTCTTTAAAAAATAAATAATAGAAATAAGTATGTTTGACGAGTATGAAGGGGCTAAGTAGGGGTGTAAGGCTACGAGTGAGCTCCAAGTGGTCAAAGGATGCAGTTAAAGATGTTGCATGGCGGAAACAAGTTAGGTCTTTTTGAATATTTTGGGGGTACTCGGGTCACTACACTGATAGCACGCTTGAAGTACGAGCATAAGACATATAGTTGGGATAAATGGTTGGGTAACAGACATATGGGAATATGTGATGTTGAATATGTATAGGTTTTTGGTAAGAGGTGGTGGCTGAAACTATCACATTTGTATGGTAATGGAGCGGTGAGATTAACACATGTTATACAAAGGGTGTGTCCCCGTGCCAAACTTTTTATTGGGGTACTTTTGAGTGTACAAGAGTTGTGTTGGGTTTTGGATTGGTTCAAGTACAGTTATTGGATCTACTGTTATAATTAATACGGGTTTTGATGGGTTTTGGGTCATGGTTGGGATCACGGTGGGCAATAGTGCGATAATATGAGTTGTCACTTTGCGAGTTGAGTTTTTGTAAGGCCCCTTTCCCTGTACCCTATATTGGCGTTGGATTTAATCATAAACACTGGTCTAAATATCAGAGTTAATAAAAAAAACCTTCGCGGAATAAATAAAACTCCAAACATTCATTACAAATATTCGTATCTTGTATTTAAACATAATTTAAAATATCTTATTTAAATATCATAACAGATCTGTAGATTCCAGCATCTTCCAATCCTACCATGTGTCTCCCTCAAGCCAGCTATTGCAATCTACTCACCTGCGTACATACTAAAAGTCAGCTACGCTGAGTAAGTTCTACTTAATCAGGCAAAATACAATACATTCACATACTTACTTATACGTATCTGAAGACACATATTACTTACTTAACCTTTTCTTCTTTCTTTAGTACACACTTAAGTTTATACCTTCCTTCTAAGTTCCATTCTTTCATTCTTTCATTCGTACTTTCATATTTTAATCTTACTTGACATACATACTTATACGTTTTAAAGAGCCTTTCGCCCTATAACCTCACAGATATTATTAGGGCCTGCCACCCTCCTTCACGGATATTATTAGGGTCTGCCACCCTCCTTCACAGATATTATTAGGGTCTGCCACCCTTCTTCACATATATTATTAGGGTCTGCCACCCTCCTTCACAGGATATTATTAGGGTATGCCACCCTCTTACCGTCAATTCATACATACCTTCCTTTTTTTTGTATTTATATACTTTCATACATACTCGTAATCTTTTATACATCATTCATGTATCATAGATACAACATTCATAGACATTCATATATTATTTATAAACATTCCCATAACATACACTTACCACTTAAGGTAAGTGTATTAACTAAACACATCGAGTATGCACACAGCTCCGAAAACATAACAAGAAAGTGGGGATAGAAATTCACATGTCTCCTGTTTCTTTCTGAGTTAATAGTGATTCCTTTCTTTAACTGGGCTCGGCTAACTGTATATCAATTATATGTGTTAATTAGCTAACCCTATACTCACTATTTAAGTTTCAGCAGAAATGGTTAAGTATGATCTATTCTAATAGCCTTGAAAGGCATATATTCGAATGGTCCTCCTTATTTGAACACATCTTGTATTCGAATACCCATGTATTCGAATGGGCATATGTTTAGAATACAACTTGTATTCGAATACCTATGTATTCGAATGGGAAGGTGTTTAGAATACCACTTGTATTCGAATACCCCATGTATTTGAATGGGCATGTGTTTTGAATACAACTTGTATTCGAATACACATTGTATTCAATTGGAACTCATATTCGAATTCGGATGGCCCTTTATCTATGTTTCTTTGTATTCGAAGGGAAATGTATTCGAGTTGCCTTGTATCCAGCTTGCATTCTTTCTTTTATGTCCTTCTTTCTTTCTTTCTTTCTTTCTATTCGAATCATGCATTCGAGTACACCCATGGGGTTCTTGTATTCGAATGGTAACCACACTCGAATACATCCACTATGGGTTGTCCAGACCATCTTTATGTGTAACATCCCGAAATTTCTAAAGTAATATTTAATATATTATTTTGTCCGGTGAAATAAACGAGTTAGTGGAACGATAATAATAATAGCAAAATATGAAGACTTAGTAGGATAGTTAGATGGGATTAGATAGGGACCAAAAGGAAATATGGGCCTTCGGTCCATGGGCTTAAGGGAGTATAAATACCCCCTTAAACCCCAATCATTTCCATTCCATCCATTTATCCATCCTAATTTCTACACACCCCAAAACACACAACCCGAACCAAGATCCAAAGGCGAGGACCCGAGCTCGTTGGTGCTAGATCGTCGTGACGAACCAAAGCAACAAGACCAGCTCGTGTTCGTAGTTCGACTCATTTACGGTACGTTTATATCGAGAACTTGTTCGTTTAGGTTTGGATTAGTATAGAAATGATAGATCTGTGTTTGTATGGTAAAAACGAATCCAACAAAGCTAAACTTACTGAAAATGGTTACGATTTGATGGGTTAATCGATTGATAAAAGAACCCGTAACCTATATGCCTAAATCGCACCCTTTAAACATCGATGTTAGGTCGATTTGATGGTTGGGGTTTGTAGGCGCTGGTCAGACGATTCCGTGGATACCTAAATCGAGTTATTTGGTTAAGAAACGAAGATGATTAAGGACGAACAGTAGCTGCAGCCGACAACTTCGCCTGCAAGCTAAGTTCGCCTGATGAACTTCGCCTGCAAAGTTAAGTTCGCCTGATGAACTTCGCCTGCAAGCTAAGTTCGCCTGATGAACTTCGCCTGCAAAGTTAAGTTCGCCTGATGACAACTTCGCCTAAAGCTAAGTTCGCCTAAGGTTTAACTTCGCCTAAAGCTAAGTTCGCCTAAGGTTTAACTTCGCCTAAAGCTAAGTTCGCCTAAGGTTTAACTTCGCCTAAAGCTAAGTTCGCCTAAGGTTTAACTTCGCCTAAAGCTAAGTTCGCCTAAGGTTTAGCGAACTAAAGCTAAGTTCGCCTAAGGTTTAACTTTGCCTAAAGTCAAGTTCGATTAGAAAATAAATTAAAAACGATAAGTAAAAGTAAGCTAATACTAGGCCACCAGATTAATCAGGCGAGTATTGATACGTGTAACTTATACAGTCAGCCGAGCTCAGTTAAAGAAGGGATTTACAACTATCGGAGGAAGAAGCAGAGTTCAGGTGAGTTTCTAGCCCCATTTCCTTGTTATGTTTTCGGGGCTGTGTGCATACTCGATGTGTAGTGTGAATACACTTACCTTAAGTTGTAAGTGTATGCTATAGATGTTATACGAGGTAGCTATTATATAATACTTGTTGGTGCGTGAACGATCTTCGGATATTGCACGCATCGCCAAGGATAGTGATTGCCAAGTGGTTATTAGTGTGTATGAATGCTATGATGTGACTTGCTTATTATGTAAATGATATGAAGCATGTTGTAGACAAGTAGAGGTAGAGCGTGTTAGAATTGTCAAGAGTGTAGTAAGAGTGTTAGTGGCACGACAATAGTACGTGGTAGGGTAAGCCTATACGTGACTACGTTATTAAAGTGGCAAAGTGGCAATGTGGCATAACGTTATACGTTATTAAAGTGGCAAAGTGGCATAACGTTATACGTTATTAAAGTGGCAAAGTGGCAAGGTGGTAGGTGTAAATAAGAGGCTAAGTGGTAAGGTAAGCAGGTTAGATAGTGGACTACGTGTCTGCGGATACGTATACAATGCATGTAGTGGTTCTATGATAAGTTGCTTGATTAACTAGAACTCACTCAGCGTAGCTGACTTTTAGTATGCACGCAGGTGATCAGACCAAAGAACTAGCATGAGGATGGCAAATGGCATGGATTGAACGGCTGGCATCTTAAGATGGAAGAAAAGATGTTTTAAATATAATGATTTGTTTTATAGTATCAGAGAAGAGATTGAATGTTTTGTAACGAATAATTCAAGTAAATGTTTCCGCGAAAGTTTTAATTAACTCTGGTTGCAAGAACTGTGTTTATGAGTAAATCCGACGCTAAAGTAGGGCTACCGGTTTGGGCCTTACAAGTTGGTATCAGAGCAAAGTTCGAGAGATTTAAGCATCCTACATGCTTAGACTCGAACAGAGAATGGGATTTAAGTAAGAAAGGAAAGAAGATGCCAGTTCAAGAATGCCATGTGTCGCTCAAGCAAGATTAGTAAAGGTAAAGTGTATGATTAAATGATATATGTTAATGAGAAAGAAAAGATATGTGATCGGCAGGGATAGGAATAATTGATTGTTTGATTTGACTAACTGCTTAAGTAGAACCAGCACAAAGAGACTCATAAAGGGAAGTGTATAGGACACGGAAAGCAACGTGATCAGCTAGTCACAGCTGGCCACTGTTATTACCTGTTAGCCTTGCTATCCTTGTACTAAATAGTTCCTTGAGTGATGATGTTTGTGTTTTCCCTTTTAGAATACGATGGCTGGAGCTGGAGACATTGCTGGAGCTGGAGGTCGCACTGGACGACGCGGCAGGCCTCGTCGTGTCCAGCAACTTTCGGTTGAGACAGCTTCTAACACCGAAGATGAAGGAAGCGCAGCTGGAGGAGACCAGAACAACAACGAAGAGATTCAACTTAGCCCTGCAGTTCAAGCAGCCATTGTTCAAGCTGTAGTTGTTGCTGTGAAGAACCTGAATCCCGAAAGATCTGCTGGAAGCCGTGAACGAACAACTGAAGGGGCGGGTGGTGATGGTAGGAAGGATGGGGAAGGAGAAAGAGAGGCCTCGAGTGAGGATAAGTCTGTGAAGGTCGATGACAGGAAAAGAGGCCAAGATGGGTGCAACTATAAGTCCTTCAAAGGATGCGACCCGCCAAAGCTGACTGGGTTGGGAGACGCAATCGCTACTCTCCAGTGGATAACCACAATGGACAAGAAAATCCGAATTAGCGAATGCCGTCCCGACCAAGCAGTGGGTTATGCCACTCAGTCATTTGAAGATGAGGCCATGTACTGGTGGGAAACTGTGGAACAAAGGAAGACCCGAGAGGAGATTAAGGCCATGAGGTGGGATGACCTTAAGGAGTTAGTGATGAAAAGGTTCTGTGCTGATGCGGAGGTTGAGAGGGCCGAGATGAAATTTCTGAATCTGAAGGCGGACAAGATGACACATCGTGAGTACACCACTGAATTCAACCGCATGTCTAGGCTGGTTCCTGACATGGTGAACACCGAGGCGAAACGGATCAAGTGCTACGTTAGAGGACTTCCCCAGAAGGTCCGCATGTTAGTCAGGGCCAACAAACCTGTTACCTTTGAGTCTGCAGTCGAGTTGGCGGAGATGGTATATGTTGATCTGGCGGCGGATGATGTGGAAGTGGAAGATGAGGAAGAAGGGAAAGGAACTAAAAGAGCTAGGGATGTCGTGGAGCGTGCAGGGAGAAAGACACAGAAGATGGCAGGAAAGGAAGCATGTAAGGTGTGCGGGAAGATGCACTTGGGGGAATGCAAGGCTGGTCCAAATCAGTGCTACCGATGTGGGAGGAAGGGGCACATCTCCCGTGAATGCACCGAGGACCAGAAGTGTTACAAGTGTGGTAAGTCAGGTCACATAGCTAGGGAGTGTGGAGAAGCCGTGGCAGTGGGGGAAGGAAGAGGAGACGCGTTAAAGGATGGTCTATTAGCTGCTGAGGAGGTTGCAGGAGAATAAGTGGCATGTCACAGTTGTTTTATGTTTAGTAGTTAAAGAGTGTTTTATGTTACAGTTGAACCTATGTTTGTTTAGCAAGCTTGAATGATTTCCTTTTATGTTATGAAGTACTTGTGATTTCTTGTGATTTTGTATGAACGACCTATGAATTTATCTTGAATGCGTGTTGGTTATGATAAATAGTTGTGTGAGGGTAAAGCGTCGCCTTAGGAGTTAGCGTTATTATATAAAACAGGATTCCTCGGGAAGGTGAGATGAGACTTGGCACATTGAGGGCCTCATGGACAAGCTACCTTAATAGCTAAAACACATGATCACCGCTCGATGACTACAAGTCAGGAGTAAGAAGGATAACTCAGAAAGCAAAGGTGATTCAATAAAGTGAGCGATTATAAAGAAAAAGGTATTCCTTTTACAAAGGTATTCCTTTTAAAGAAATAAGCTAGGTTTCGGGGACGAAACCTCTTTAAGGAGGGAAGACTTGTAACATCCCGAAATTTCTAAAGTAATATTTAATATATTATTTTGTCGGGTGAAATAAACGAGTTAGTGGAACGATAATAATAATAGCAAAATATGAAGACTTAGTAGGATAGTTAGATGGGATTAGATAGGGACCAAAAGGAAATATGGGCCTTCGGTCCATGGGCTTAAGGGAGTATAAATACCCCCTTAAACCCCAATCATTTCCATTCCATCCATTTATCCATCCTAATTTCTACACACCCCAAAACACACAACCCGAACCAAGATCCAAAGGCGAGGACCCGAGCTCGTTGGTGCTAGATCGTCGTGACGAACCAAAGCAACAAGACCAGCTCGTGTTCGTAGTTCGACTCATTTACGGTACGTTTATATCGAGAACTTGTTCGTTTAGGTTTGGATTAGTATAGAAATGATAGATCTGTGTTTGTATGGTAAAAACGAATCCAACAAAGCTAAACTTACTGAAAATGGTTACGATTTGATGGGTTAATCGATTGATAAAAGAACCCGTAACCTATATGCCTAAATCGCACCCTTTAAACATCGATGTTAGGTCGATTTGATGGTTGGGGTTTGTAGGCGCTGGTCAGACGATTCCATGGATACCTAAATCGAGTTATTTGGTTAAGAAACGAAGATGATTAAGGACGAACAGTAGCTGCAGCCGACAACTTCGCCTGCAAGCTAAGTTCGCCTGATGAACTTCGCCTGCAAAGTTAAGTTCGCCTGATGGCAACTTCGCCTAAAGCTAAGTTCGCCTAAGGTTTAACTTCGCCTAAAGCTAAGTTCGCCTAAGGTTTAACTTCGCCTAAAGCTAAGTTCGCCTAAGGTTTAACTTCGCCTAAAGCTAAGTTCGCCTAAGGTTTAACTTCGCCTAAAGCTAAGTTCGCCTAAGGTTTAGCGAACTAAAGCTAAGTTCGCCTAAGGTTTAACTTTGCCTAAAGTCAAGTTCGGTTAGAAAATAAATTAAAAACGATAAGTAAAAGTAAGCTAATACTAGGCCACCAGATTAATCAGGCGAGTATTGATACGTGTAACTTATACAGTCAGCCGAGCTCAGTTAAAGAAGGGATTTACAACTATCGGAGGAAGAAGCAGAGTTCAGGTGAGTTTCTAGCCCCATTTCCTTGTTATGTTTTCGGGGCTGTGTGCATACTCGATGTGTAGTGTGAATACACTTACCTTAAGTTGTAAGTGTATGCTATAGATGTTATACGAGGTAGCTATTATATAATACTTGTTGGTGCGTGAACGATCTTCGGATATTGCACGCATCGCCAAGGATAGTGATTGCCAAGTGGTTATTAGTGTGTATGAATGCTATGATGTGACTTGCTTATTATGTAAATGATATGAAGCATGTTGTAGACAAGTAGAGGTAGAGCGTGTTAGAATTGTCAAGAGTGTAGTAAGAGTGTTAGTGGCACGACGATAGTACGTGGTAGGGTAAGCCTATACGTGACTATGTTATTAAAGTGGCAAAGTGGCATAACGTTATACGTTATTAAAGTGGCAAAGTGGCAAGGTGGTAGGTGTAAATAAGAGGCTAAGTGGTAAGGTAAGCAGGTTAGATAGTGGACTACGTGTCTGCGGATACGTATACGATGCATG
The DNA here is from genome assembly GCF_021521415.1 of Bidens hawaiensis. Lineage (NCBI taxonomy): Eukaryota > Viridiplantae > Streptophyta > Magnoliopsida > Asterales > Asteraceae > Bidens > Bidens hawaiensis. The sequence continues at coordinate 10,749 of NW_027500422.1, forward strand.
TAGTGGTTGTATGATAAGTTGCTTGATTAACTAGAACTCACTCAGCGTAGCTGACTTTTAGTATGCACGCAGGTGATCAGACCAAAGAACTAGCATGAGGATGGCACATGGCATGGATTGAATGGCTGGCATCTTAAGATGGAAGAAAAGATGTTTTAAATATAATGATTTGTTTTATAGTATCAGAGAAGAGATTGAATGTTTTGTAACGAATGCTTCAAGTAAACGTTTCCGCGAAAGTTTTAATTAACTCTGATTGCAAGGACTGTGTTTATGAGTAAATCCGACGCTAAAGTAGGGCTACCGGTTTGGGGCCTTACATTATGTTTATTACTATAATTATATTAATAACGAATCTCGTATCATAGTATTATATCACCTTTTTAAGCATTTTCATTTCCATTTTTAACTATTTTTGACTAAGACCTAGTCCGTTTATCCATAAAGCTTGAACCTTTATTGGTTCCAAACCCGTTTAGGCTAGATCTAGGGTTTTTACATGAACGGTATATACTAAAAAGTCCACTAGGTCCATTTTTTAGCATCAAGTTTGTATTTTTATGGTATAACTATACCCGATTTGCCTTAGTACCAAGTCTTAAGACAAACCGTTCACAAAAACGGAATTTTTATCTGTAAAGAACATACCTTTTTTACGTTTTTAGGCTACGGTTAGCTTTGATGTGGAACAATAGGCTTGTATCTTGCTTGTATAATCAAGATCTATCAAAATCCAAGCTCGGTGCTTGGTCTTGGATCTTGGCCGAAATACTAGAGAGTGTTTGTGTGTGTTTTAGAGTGTGTAGGGAGGCTACGAGATAGAATGTGGGTTTTTGGTTTTTAGGGATGTTTAAGGAGTATTTATACTCCCTTAAGCCCATGGATCTATGACCCATAACCATCCTTTATTCCATCTTTCATTACAAGTCCATACCCTTCTATTTTATTTAACTTAATTAAATATTAACACACTTTTAAACAAACACATTCCTTTTATTTATTATTATCTAAAGTAGGTTGTTACAAATTTTCCTTCCTTAAAGAGGTTTTATCCTCGAAACCTAACTATCACTTAAACAAATCTGGGTAAAACTTGCGCATTTCTTACTTAACTTCCCAAGTGGCATCTGATCTCTTGCGATGCTTCCATATCACTTTCACCAACGGGATAACTTTATGACGAAGTTGCTTTTCCTTGCGATCAACAATCTCTTTAGGTTGCTCAATGTAGTTCAGTTGTTCATCAACCTCGATGTCTACCAATGGAACATGAGACGTGTCATTAGCTAGACATTTCCTTAGGTGAGAAACATGAAAGGTTGAATGAATTCCTTCTAACTCTTCAGGCAAATCTAATTTGTAGGCCACTTCGCCCACACGATCCACAATCTTAAACGACCCAATGTATCTCGGACTCAACTTTCCCCTCTTTCTAAAATGGATAATGACCTTCCAAGGCTAGACCTGGAGCATCACATTGTCTCCAACGTTAAACTCGATTGGTCGTCACGCTTATCAGCATATGACTTCTGTATGTCTTGAGAAGCTTTCATTCTTGCCTTGATCTGTTCAAAATTTGAAGAGGTTTCTTGCACAAATTCTAGACTTCTAATCTCTTTCTGACCGATATCTCCCCAACATACAGGGGTTCAACATCGTCTGTCATACAACATCTCGAACGGTGGCATACCTATACTTGAATGGTAGTTGTTGTTATAGGAGAACTTTTCTAGATGCAGATGATCATCTCAACTTACTCCAAAGTCTGAAACACAAGCATGCAGCATATCCTCAAGGGTTTGGATCGTCCTTTCAGATAGCCCATCTGTTTGAGGATGATACGCCGTACTGATGTTCAATCTTGTTTTCATAGCTTCATGGAACTTCTTCCAAAATCTTGAAGTGAAACGAATATCCCCATCAGACACGATCGAAAATGGCACTCCATTCTTAGTCACAACTTCTTTTATGAACAAATTTGCTAACGTGTCTGACGAGATGGCTTCTCGTATAGGCAGAAAGTGAGCACTCTTCGTCAAACGGTCCACAATCACCCAAATGGTATCATGATGTTTAGCTGTACGTGGCGGCTTAGTGATGAAATTTAGGGTGATGTGTTCCCATTTTCATTCTCGTATTTCTAATGGCTGCATCTTCCCATAAGGCTTCTGATGCTCTACTTTAACTTGTAAGCATGTTAAGCACTTACTGACGTAATCTACCATTTCATTCTTCATTCCCGACCACCAATAGTCTCTTCTCAAATCCTGATACATTTTAGTGGATCCCGGATGAATCGAGTATCTCGACTTGTGAGCCGTACTACCGTCCAAGCTCTTGAAAAATCTTTCACTTCTTTCATCTCGGCCGTAGCTTTGACAACATACGCTAGGTAAGCACCGCACCCTCATCATACCAAACCTTTGGCTTTTATCATCGAAATGACACTAAGCCATGAAATTTCTTTATCATCGTGAACCGTTACCGTACTACCGTCCAAGGACTTTAGCCTTATCAACCTACTCTTACACACTATCTGAGCCTCAAAATCAGATAGCCAATCCGTCCCCAACACCACATCGAACCCTCCTAAGGTCATAACATACAGGGTCACAGGGACGTCCCTCTAACTCTATCTTACAATCCTTAACCATTCTCATTATACTAACCGAGGTTTCAATAGCGGTTTCTACTATAAAAGTTTCAGACACACGGCAACATTTCATATTTGCTAACTTACTAAACATTGTGGCTACAAAAATCCTATTCGCACCTGAATCAAATAATACTGAACGTACCTGTCACCACATCAGGGATCTATCTAGCCTGTTCTTGAGTTAACATGTAAGCTCTAGTCTTAGGCCTAGATGGTTCAACATCCTTCTTCCCACCTCCTCCGACTTTGGCATATTCTCTTGCCATATTACCCTTCTTCACGCATTTGTAACACGTAGGCTCAGTGTTGCATTCATGAGTGTCATGCCCCCACCTTCCCACACTTGTAACAGGCATTTGATCCCAATCTGGACTCTCCACTATGAGGTTTCCCACCCTTGTAACAGACATCCATACCCTTACCCCACTCGCACTCGGCACCATGCATCTTACCACACGTCTTGCACGACTTCTTCTCCCATACCCTTTGTTGCTTGCCCTTTGGGTTCCACAAATCTTGAACCTCTAATGGTTCCAAACTCGTTTAGGCTAGATCTAGGGTTTTTACATGAACGGTATATACTAACAAGTCCACTAGGTCCATTTTTTAACATCAAGTTTGTATTTTTATGGTATAACTATACCCGATTTGCCTTAGTACCAAGTCTTAAGGCAAACCGTTCATAAAAACGAAATTTTTATCTGTAAAGAACATACCTTTTTACGTTTTTAGGCTACGGTTATCTTTGATGTGGAACAACAGGCTTGTATCTTGCTTGTATAGTCAAGATCTATCAAAATTTAAGCTCAGTGCTTGATCTTAGATCTTGGCTGAAATACTAGAGAGTGTTTGTGTGTGTTTTAGAGTGTGTAGGGAGGCTAGGAGATAGAATGTGGGTTTTTGGTTTTTAGGGATGTTTAAGGAGTATTTATACTCCCTTAAGCCCATGGATCTATGGCCCATCACCATCCTTTATTCCATCTTTCATTACAAGTCCATACCCTTCTATTTTATTTAACTTAATTAAATATTAACACACTTTTAAACAAACACATTTCTTTTATTTATTATTATCTAAAGTAGGTTGTTACAAATTTTCCTTCCTTAAAGAGGTTTTATCCTCGAAACCTAACTATCACTTAAACAAATCTGGGTAAAACTTGCGCATTTCTTACTTAACTTCCCAAGTGGCATCTGATCTCTTGCGATGCTTCCATATCACTTTCACCAACGGGATAACTTTATGACGAAGTTGCTTTTCCTTGCGATCAACAATCTCTTTAGGTTGCTCAATGTAGTTCAGTTGTTCATCAACCTCGATGTCTACCAATGGAACATGAGACGTGTCATTAGCTAGACATTTCCTTAGGTGAGAAACATGAAAGGTTGAATGAATTCCTTCTAACTCTTCAGGCAAATCTAATTTGTAGGCCACTTCGCCCAAACGATCCACAATCTTAAACGACCCAATGTCTCTCGGACTCAACTTTCCCCTCTTTCTAAAACAGATAATGCCCTTCCAAAGCTATACCTTGAGCATCACATTGTCTCCAACATTAAACATGATTGGTCGTCGCGCTTATCAGCATATGACTTCTGTATGTCTTGAGAAGCTATCATTCTTGCCTTGACCTGTTCAAAATTTGAAGAGGTTTCTTGCACAAATTCTAGACTTCTAATCTCTTTCTGACCAATCTCTCCCCAACATACAGGAGTTCTACATCGTCTTCCATACAACATCTCAAACGGTGGCATACCTATACTTGAATGGTAGCTGTTGTAATAGGAGAACTCTGCCAGATGCAGATGATCATCTCAAATTACTCCAAAGTCTTGAACACAAGCATGCAACATATCCTCAAGGGTTTGGATCGTCCTTTCAGATTGCCCATCGGTTTGAGGATAATACACCATACTGATGTTCAATCTTTTTTCATAGCTTCATGGAACTTCTTCCACAGTCTTGAAGTGAAACGAAGATCCCCATAAGACACGATAAAAAATGGCACTCTATGCTTAGTCACAACTTCTTTAATGAACAAATTTGCTAACGTTTCTGACGAGATGGCTTCTCGTATATGTAGAAAGTGAGCACTTTTCATCAAACGGTCCACAATCACCCAAATGGTATCATGATGTTTAGCTGTACGTGGCAGCTTAGTGATGAAATTTATGGTGATGTGTTCCTATTTTCATTCTGGTATTTCTAATGGCTGCATCTTCCCATAAGGCTTCTAATGCTCTGCTTTGACTTGTAAGAAAGTTAAGCACTTACTGACGTAATCTACCACATCATTCTTCATTCCCGGCTACCAATAGTCTCATCTCAAATCCTGATACATCTTAGTGGATCCCAGATGAATCGAGTATTTCGACTTGTGAACTTTATCTAAGATTCGACCTTTGAGATTCCCGTGGCAAGGAATCCACATACGGTCAAACCTAATCTTAACACCATGAGTGTTTTCCATCAGCTCGTCTTGTTGTCTGACAATTCTTTTCTTCTTCATTAGCCCTTCATATGCAAGCACCTCAGACTGCGCCTTGATGATTTCTTTGAAGAGATCTGAGTTAACAATCAACTTATACGACTTCACTGCTGCAATGACTTCTTCACTCTTACGGCCTAGCGCGTCGGCGCCCACGTTGGCCTTACCAGGATGGTATTTGATATCACAGTCGTAGTTCTTTATCAACTCTAAACATCTTTTCTGTCTCATGTTCAGCTCATTCTGCTCGAAGAAGTATTTCAAACTTTTATGATCGGTGTAGATAGTACACTTGGTACCATATAAGTAATGCCTCCAAATCTTGAGAGCATGTAATACTGCTGCTAGCTCTAGATCATACGTCGGATAAGTACTTTCATGAACCTTCAACTGTCTGGATGCATAAGATATAACCTTTCCTCGTTGCATTAACACGCAACCTAACCCACGATGCGAGGCATCAGTACAAACGACAAAATCCTCATCACCATCGGGTAGAGCAAGGATTGGAGCTTGCTTGAGTTTTCTCTTTAATTCCTCAAAAGCTTCCTCTTGAAACTTACCCCAGCTGAATACTAAAAACTTTCGGGTCATACCGATTAATGGTGCAGCTATCTTGGAGAAGCCTTCGACGAAACTCCTATAATAGCTAGCCAACCCTTAGAAGCTTCGTATATCAATCGGTATCTGCGGAGTATTCCAATTCGTTATCACCTCAATATTAGCTGGGTCCACGGTAATCCCTTCAGGATTGATCACGTGACCAAGAAAATGCACTTCACGCAACCAGAATGCGCATTTGAAAACTTAGCGTACAACTTCTCTTTTTTCAAAATCTCCAATACTTCCCTTAGATGGTCTGCATGGTCAGACTCGCTTCTTGAATAAATCAATATATCTTCAATGAAAACGATAACCGACTTATCTAACATCGGCCGACATAACCTATTCTTCATGTCCATAAATGTCGCGGGAGCATTCGTGAGACTGAATGACATAACGAGGAACTCGTAGTGTCCATACCGCGTCCGAAACGCGGTTTTGGGAATGTTTGCCTCTTTCACCTTTAGTTGATATAGCCTAATCTAAGGTCTATGCGCGAGAACCAGTTCGAACCTTGTAGTTGATCAAACAAATCATCGATCCGTGGTAACGGATACCTGTTCTTCACCGTAAGCCTGTTCAACTCTCGGTAGTTTATACACATTCTCATGTTTCCATCTTTTTTCTCCATGAACAACACTGGTGCGCCCCACGGGGAAACACTTGGTCTTATAAAACCTTTTACGAGGACTTTTTGCAGTTGGGACATCAATTCTTTCATCTCAGACAACGCCGGGCGGTAAGGTGCTTTTGCGACTGGTTGGGCTCCTGGTATTAAGTCTATCTTGAATTCTATCTCACACTCCGGTGGCAACCCCAGAATATCCTAAGGGAACACTTCTGGATAGTCGCACACAACAGGAACATCTTTCACTTCTTTCGTCTCAGCCTTAGCTTTGACAACATACGCAAGGTAAGAACCGCACCCTCGTCATACCAAACCTTTGGATTTTATCATCGAAATGACACTAAGTCCAGAAATTTCTTTATAACCGTGAACTGTTACCTTACTATCGTCCAAGGACTTTAGCCTTATCAACCTACTCTTACACACTATCTGAGCCTCAAAATCAGATAGCCAATCCGTCCCGAACTCCACATCGAACCCTCCTAAGGCCATAACATACAGGGTAACAGGGACGTCCCTCTAACTCTATCTTACAATCCTTAACCATTCTTATTATGCTAACTGAGGTTTCAATAGCGGTTTCTACTATAAAAGTTTCAGACACACGGCAACATTTCATATTTGCTAACTTACTAAACATTGTGGCTACAAAACTCCTATTTGCACCTGAATCAAATAATACTGAAGCAGAAATACCGTTTACTAGGAACGTACCTGTCACCACATCAGGGATCTATCTAGCCTGTTCTTGAGTCAACATGTAAGCTCTAGTCTTAGGCCTAGATGGTTCAACATCCTTCTTCCCACCTCATCCGACTTTGGCACATTCTTGCCCTGACTAAAGTGTGGACGTTCTACGGCAGTCCTCTTATGTAGCACTTGATTCTTTTGGCTTCATTGTTAACTATGTCATGCACCAACCTATACATGCGGTTGAACTCGATAGTGTATTCGCGGTGTGTCATCTTGCCCGCATTCAAGATTAGGAATTTCATCTCTACCCTTTCAACTTCAGCATCAGCATAGAAGCGTTTCATGACCATCTGCTTCAAGTCATCCCATCTCAAAGCCTTAATCTCTTCCCGACTCTTTCTCTGCTTAACCGACTCCCACCAATACATAGCTTCATCTCCAAACGAAGGGGTAGCATTACCCACTGCTTGATCAGGGCGACACTCGCTAATTTAGATAACCTTGTACATCGCGGTTATCCACTGGAGAATAGCGATTGGGTCTCCTAAACCAATCAGCTTTGGCGAGTCACAACCTTTGAATGACTTGTAGTTACACCCGCCTCGACCTCTCCTCCTGTCATCAACCTTCACAAACCTAACCTCACTTGAGTCACCTTTCTCTCTCTTGTCATCCCTCTCACCATCCTCTCTTAATCTCTAGGCAGTTCTTGCATGGCTTCCAGCAGGCCTCTCAGGTTGTAAATTCTTCACTGCAGCTGCTATAGCTTGAGCAATGGCAGCTTGAACCGCATGGTCGAGTTGATATCCTTCATTGTTGCTCGGATTTCGTTCAGCTGCACTTCCTTCTTCCTTTGTGTTAGTGGCTGATTCCACAGAAGGTTGTCGGACAATTCGTGGCCTGCCATGACGTCCAGTTCGATCTCCTTGTCCCACAACTTTCCTAGCTCCAGCCATTGGTATTCTATAAGGAAACACAAATTTCATCACTCAATGAGCTATTTAGTACATGGATTGTAAGGCTAACAGGTAATAATAGTGGCCAGCTATGATAGCAGATCACGTTACTCTTCATGTCTTATACACTTCCATTTGTGACTTCACTTGTGCTAAGTTGTACTTTCAAACAGTTAAATAATCAAACAATCAATTAACTTTATATCTAACACCCACATATTCTTTCTTTAGCATTTAAGCTAACAACATTACATATTAATTAATCATATACTTTACCTATACTTAGCTTGCTTGAGTGACACATGACTATCTTGCACGAGCATCTTTTTTCTTTTCTTACTTAAATCCGATTTTTTGTTCGAGTCTAAGCATGTAGGATGCTTAATTCTCTCGAACTTATGCTCTGATACCAACTTGTAAGGCCCCGTTTTCGGTGCCCTACATTGGCGTTGGATTTACACATAAACATTATTCTAAATATCAGAGTTAATAAAAAAAACTTTCATGGAATAAGTAAGACTTCAAACATTCATTACAAACATTCATATCTTGTCTTTAAACAAAATTTAAAATACCTTATTCAAATATCATAACAGATCTGCAGATGCCAGTCTCTTCCAATCCTGCAATGTTTCTCCCTCAAGCCATCTGTTGCAATCTATTCACCTGCGTGCATACTAAACGTCAGCTACGCTGAGTGAGTTCTAGTTAATCAGACAGCATACAATACATTCACATACTTACTTATACGTATCCGAAGATGTAGGTTCCCAGCCGGATCTACACAGGAGTATCTCGTAGTACGAGGGTGCGGAATCCCCACGTATACGATACGAGTGTCAAGATGATTAATACGTTGAATATATATGTAAACACACAAGATTATACTGTAAAACTTGATATATTGCAAGTGCCAACACCTGATACTAACGATCACCAAAACAACTTGTTCAGAAAAACTTAAAACACTAAAGCCGAAGTTGAGGTATTTATAAACCTCGACAACTTCGCCTAACATACTAGGCGAAGTTGTCATAACTTCGCTTCCCAAGTTCGCCTAAAGCTAGCGAACATAACCATAAACAGTATTTAACACGAAACAAACAAACTAAACGATTACAGACACAGACAAACACAAGATACTGAACTACTGACATCATGCACCAACAGAAGAAACATATTACTTACTTAACCTGTTCGTCTTTCTTTAGTACATACATAAGTATATAGCTTCCTTCTTACTTTCATTCTTTCATTCATACTTTCAGATTTTAATCTTACTTTGCATACATAATTATACGTTTTAAAGAGCCTTTCGCCCTATAACCTCACAGATATTATTATGGTTTGCCACCCTCATAATTATACGTTTTAAAGAGCCTTTCGCCCTATAAATATGCGTTTTAAAGAGCCTTATGCACCAACAGACTCCCCCTTGGCAATAGCTTCATATCTCTATCTTCTTCCTCGTGTCTTGTAATACCAAAAATCTCGTACCCCTCGTCTTCAAGCATGGACGCCCAGTCTCACACATACAGAGACCACCTTATGGCACTTCTTGGCTTCATCCTTCCACGCAGGAATGTAGAATATCTTCTTATCATTTAGTACCTGCAAATTAGCTTGAGACAAGTTAACCAAGCTTCCGCTGTCTTGCAGTCAACGTACCACCACTTGAGATCCTTTAGCACATCCTTGGGCATCATATTCATCGGCACCTCTTTTAAACAACGAATCGGCTTACACTTCATCACCATCCAAGGCTTGCCGTCAGCCCACATTCCCCGTTCCTTATCTTCAACCAATTTTCCTTTCTGAGGTTTCAACAACTCGAACTTTTTCTCTTTCACACTTTATTTCCACACAATCCTTCCAACCCATCTTGCAAAATTGTCATCACTTCGATTAATCAACCTCAAATTTGCCAAATCTTTCACCTCACACTCAGACAAGGTGTTGAGCGATCTCAAAGCCTTCTTAAAGTACTGAATCCCATCATAACGCTTAATCACAAACAACTTCAACTGTTCGTCATACAACCAGCAAATGATACCTTTCTTGGACTCAACGTACCCCTTGATGTTGTAACTCTTCTTAAACATTGTTGGAATCGCGGGCTTCTTTATCTTGAAAAACCATTGAGCACAGCCTTCTTTCCATCTTGGCTGTTCTTCCCACTCAGACTCATCTGAGACATTTGCATCTTGACTCAAGTTCACCTTATCAACATTCGGAATATATTGCTCTACACCATCATCAACAATTTCTCCTTCTTCTAACTCACTATCAATCTCTATATGTTCCCCAATCTTTTCAATCTCATCAATCGTTAACACATCATCGACTAACTCATCATCATTTCCCAAACTTTCTCATCATCTACAACCACCACATCCTCACCACCTGTACTGCCTGACGGACCAGCAGACTCCCCCTGAGATGTGGAAGTCCCAAGAGTTTGTTCAGTTCTTGGCAACTCACCACCTGAACCTTTCGATGCATTGGGATCATCGTCTTTGTCTTGCCTCTTCTTTGTTCTCAGTTCATCACCCTTGTAACTATACTCCCCCTGAGATGCTAAGAACTCTTTAAGGCGATCAAACATCTTACCATGCTCCATAAGTAGTGCAGTTTGAACCTGATTTTGTGCCACCAGACGATTAATAGTCTCGGACTGAATAATATTTACCCGTGACAATTCAGTAACCACCCTCTCAAGAGCTGCAATCCTCTCTGAATAAGAAAAATTTGAATCAAAAACAACATTCAAGGGAGAGGTAGCCTAAGGAAAGGTAGCTTGAGGAAACCGTAGTGGGATCTCCAAGCTTGCGGGAATGACATGAGGATGCTGAGTAGGAGTTGAGGATGGCACCGATACAGACAAACCAGCAGTCGCCACCATTGTGGACTCAGCAAACATGGCCACCACCTCTGATGGAGTAATGGTAGGTGGAGGTAGAGAGATAATCTCTGGAGCAGTAAACTAAAACGAGGTTGGAGGTACACCAAAAGATAACTACGTGGTCACCAAAGGAACACTTGATGATAACGGCAGTGAGACAGTTGAAGTAGCAAGTAACATAGTCATACCCGATAAAGATGGTGGAGAAAACCGAACAACTCTCGAAGTTTCACCAACTCCTGAACCTTCACCAGCCCTTTGCTTCTTTGATCTATGTACCATATGATATAGATCTTCCTCATAGTCTGATTCACTATCATCCGAGTCTTTCTTTCTTTTGCCATGAATTCTTTCTTGTCGGGCAAGTATCTGCTGTGCTTCAACTAAATCGTCAGTGGAGGAATCGGAGTCAGTTCTCTCTGAGTCCGCCACAGATGTAGCGACCATGGAAACATGAACACCAGATGCCTCTGCTATTGAGGCATGAGCTTCAGCAGCTGGATCCATGTCAAAGAACCCTTGCCCTCCAAAGGCAACTTCAAGGTCAATCTGTTCTTCCGGAGTAGCAACAGGATCAGCAGGCGGTGCTTGCTGTACCACAGGTGGTGGTTGAATCACAGGAGGTGGTTGAGGAACATTTGCATGTTGCGGTGCCGGATCAAGAAATTCATCACGCGGAGGAGCAACATAAGCCGGATCCACTAAGTACTCAAATAATGTTGTGTGCCTAGGGCGTAACTCCTCCTTACTACGTGCACTTGAAGACTTACATTGCGCAAAAATTCTCTTACTCACACTGTCAACATAACGGATAGGATGACTTTTGTGGCAAATTGGGGGAAACATGATTGAGGATCATTTGTAAGAATCTCGGGTACATCAGAAATCTTTCCCGAGCCACTGCACGTCTCTGTCGATCAATCTCGTAGAAAATCATCTGACTAAAGCTGTAAGGCTTGTTGTAAGTCAACGCTGTCATCCCAGACTGCATAGTTGCACCCATACCATCTGTACCAGCTTTATGACCGGACATACACACTGATCTAACAAAAATCCTTTTCTCCTCTGAGAGTCTCCCAACGGACCTGAATACCTCATACGCAGAAACGCACCATCTCTGAATGTAGCTGGAAAGTCTGTGGGATCATTTGTAGTTTCAACCCCGAACTGTAAAGCATCCCTTACTTGATCTGCCTAGAACTGTACCACTCATTCATTGACAGTGGCTCTCATCACTGGAGGTTCAACCCGACAGTCGTATTCAATTGTTCTCCAAAAGTCTTCAATATTTGGTAGTGAAATGGGAAGAGTAGTTGTGATGGCGTGAAAAATACGTGAGCGAACGACAAATGAAATGATCTCACGATAGTCGTCCAGACCATGAGCATCCGGATCCAAAGTAATATACATGTTGTGACCCGGAAAGAACTGTCGGTTATTATCTCCACCTTCATCACCACCAGCGCCACCAGCACCTGCCACATCAGCCATATCTGCACAACAAAACGAGTCAAGTTAGGTCAGTGCTACAACAACTCATAACTTCGCCGTTACTAGTATCGAAGTTATGTTGTGGCGAGGTTGATAACTTCGTTGGGTAAAAAACTTTGCAGGGTTAGAAGAAATCAAATAGACCAGGTTCAACACTACCCAACCAAAGTTACACATATTGAACAAAAGGAACAAAAATCACAAGTCTTAAAAGAAGGGCGAAGTTAAGATTAACTTTGCCAAACCCTAACACCGCCCCTGTTCAACAAAGACATCAAACAAGTGATTTGTCAAACCACGGTGAGATCAGAGAAAGAGCGAAGGAGGATAAGCATGCGCTTAAGATGATGGATGACTTATTATCATTAACATATCCTCCAATCGATCAACCGTGTGTTGATAGGGTTTTCAGAAAGACGAGTCTAATACCGTTCATTGTAGACCAGATTAACAACCAATAAAACGAAATTATGAGACACACTGATGCTACGGACCTTTAATACAGACGACAAACAGATTATTGAGGTTTATGATTTAGTTGGATAAGTTCGCCGAGGATGAGTTTGAAAATAAATTGACCATATTGACCACCGCTTTTCTTTATATAGTTTAGAGAAACACCAGAGGCGAAGTTGGGCTAACTTCGCCCAAAATCAACTTCGCTCAGTCAACGCATGGTCAACCTCGCCTATTTTGCTCACCATTTAACTTCGCCATTAAAATAATTTCGCCCATTTATGACTTATAAACAGAAACATATAAAGTTGACCAAGGTCAACTTCGCTTTAAAGTTATCCAAAAAAGATTTAAACTTAACGATCAAAGGACCAAGTAACAAAAAGAATAAAAGTCTAACCATAATACCAAAACTATAAAAATATTGAATAATAGAATAAACGGGATCAAATTTCAGTCTTGACGAGAACCTGGATGTTTTAGAAAAGATCCGAACAGGAATCATACGGATTAAGCAGATGTCACCCAGATCCATGTTCAGCGGTATTATGACATAAATAAGCAGGTTTTAGGCAGGTATACAACTTAGTATGGTTTTCATCGCTTCTGTGATACGGATTAGGTTCAATTAAGCTCAAAATTTAGATGAACATCACATGAGACATTGTGATGCCTCCTATCTATTTTCAAAGCTTATTTGGCTTTCCCCAAGTCACCCCGAGTTGACTTCGACCCGTAGTGTCTGATTAATCAATAAGCACTTGTCGATCTTTGGAGTCTTCTTCCCGTTCTTCATACTTTGAAATATTCGTTCTTGCCTCTCTCTTAGATATTTGTAATAAAAGAAGCTTCAGAAGGCTTAAAAATAATACCCCCCCCCCCCATTTTTTTTAAGGAAAGACAATAATACAACTTCAAATTGAAGACAACTGCAAGTCCCGAATCTGGATCACTGCAAGTACTTAACACTATCTTTGCGGGAATCAGAACACTCACGGGCTCGTGTATGACTGGGTAATCACTTTTCTGCCTATCATTCGGAAATATGTATATGAAGACATGCACAACTCAGAATGATTCTCCACATTAAATCGAGAAGATTTGGTTTGTATCACTTCTACTCTTACGCACCATAGAATGCTACCATAACCTACAATGACTGTTCTAGAGTCTTTTAGGCCTAATAACTTCACCAGTTAAGCACACAAAATCAGTTTATCTATCACTTTCCAAGGTTGGATCAATTTTCTTTTAAACATCGTATTGAAACTTCTTACGAAGTTATAGACTTGAAAAATTATATCATCTTCAAAAAAAAATTTTATATTCTAGCGCCCCGATCAATTCAAAGTCTTTAGGTAAACGGCTATCCTGAAGATCCAATGGATCAGCTAGACCGACCACATACAAGTATGTGTCCTTCTAACTAGGTATGAACGACTACTTTTAAGTGAAAGAATAAAAACCCATCATAAACAGCCCCGGTCACTTTCAGTCATCTGGTTAATGGCTATCCTTATCATCTACACGTAGAAGTAAGGACCAAACATATCCTTGGATATGTCTTTCAAACTTGAGCAACCGACATAATTTTAAGCGATGGTGATGGTTTTTTTTTTTAAATAGAACAGAAAACAAGGTTACTCGGGATTGATCATCCCATTAAGCTCAACAAGATTTTGAAAACGGGATCGGTCAAACGCTTTAGTAAAAAGATCGGCAAAATTATCCAGTGAATCAACCTTTTCAAGCACAATTAATTTCTTCACAACACAATCCCGTATAAAATGATGACGAATGTCAATATGTTCAGCTTTACTGTGTTTAACGGATTGTTAGTTACTGAGATAGCAGCAGTGTTATCAATGCAAATAGGAGTTTGAGTGAAATTCAGACCATAATCGCGCATTTGTTGTTGTACCCATAAAACCTGGGAGCAGCAGTTTGATGTTGCCATGTACTCTACTTCGCAGGTGGAAATGTCTACTGAGGTCTGCTTCTTGCACTGCCACGACACCAATCTTCCTCCGAGAAACTGACATCCACCGGTTGTTGACTTCCTGTTCTGATTGCAACCTCCATAGTCAGAATCGGTGTAAGCTACCAAATCCAGTTCTCCCCCTTTCGTGTACCATAGTCCCAACTTTGGCTTTCCTTTGAGATATCGCAAGATTCTCTTCACTCCCTTCATGTGTGATTCCTTCGGGTTTTCCTGAAAACGAGCACAAAGACAAACTGCAAACATAATGTCAGGTCGAGATGCAGTTAGATACATTAAAGAACCTATGATTGCCCGATATTGAGTGGGATCCACATCTTCATCACTGTCGGAATCAGCACCCAGTTTGTGGTTGACGCAGATTGGAGTGTCAAATGGGGTGCTATCATCCATCTTGAAGCGTTTGAGCACATCATGGACATATTTCGTTTGATGAATAAAAAATCCATCTTTCTTCTGATCTACCTGCAATCCCAAAAAGAAAGTTAATTCGCCCATGGCGCTCATCTCAAACCTCTTCTTCATGACCGCTTCAAATTCCTGACACATAGTAACTTTTGAGGCAGCAAAGATGATGTCGTCCACATAAAGCTGAATGAGTAGAAAGTCTCCCTTTTTTCTCTTGACAAACAATGTGCTATCAATCCTTCCTCTCTCGAACCCATTTTCTAGCAAGTAATCTGATAGTGATGCGTACCACGCACGGGGTGCCTGATGTAACCCATATAGTGCTTTGCTCAGTTTGTACACATGATCAGGAAAATCTGGGTCAGGGAAGCCCGGAGGTTGTTCAACATACACCACCTCATCAACTTTACCATTAAGAAAGGCACTTTTCACATCTAACTGGAACACTTTCATATCTTTGTGTGCAGCAAATGCCAGAAACAGTCAAATTGCCTCCAATATTGCCACAGGAGCAAACACTTTGTTGTAATCGATTTCTTCCTGCTGATTAAACCCTTTCACTACCAATCTTGCCTTGTTGCGTATGATTATCCCCTTCTCATCTCTCTTACACTTAAAAACTCACTTTGTACCGATAGCATTCACTTGTTGTGGTTTTTCAACTAATTGTCATACTTCCATCTTCTCAAACTGTGCCAGTTCTTCCTGCATAGATTCAACCCACGAGCTATCCTTCAGTGTCATTTGATAATTTTTTGGTTCAATCTGACTGATGAAGCAGGTGTACAAGCATTCATTTATAATACCCGTGTCTTTAATGCTTGCATAAACACACGTGTGTTCATCCAAACTTCTTCTAGTTCGTACACCATCGGAAGGATTACCGATCACATTCTCCAAAGGATGATTCTTGTGAATTTTGGTGGACTGTACCGGACCGACTTCCAGATCATTCTCAAGATTTGGAGAGAATTCATCAGGATGCGACTGAGTGTGAAATGGATTGTAGAATTCATCTTCATTCGAGACAGTTGGAGTTTCAACCGCACTAGACGAGCTCGGTTGATTTTCACTGTATTGCGGCCGTTGCACAACGTCCTCCTCTTCGTTATACAACATCTGTGAGACCATTTTCTCATCAATGTCTGCAAAATCCAAGTAAGGCACATTAAAAGATTTGAATAACTTATCATAGTCAAAAAGCCTCTGCCGGTCCCATGCTAGGCCTTGGTGATTTGTAACTAGTAATGTCTGTGTTACAGACCACCTCAACCTTGCTGTTCGATAGATTAAAGACTCTTCTGTTGGGTGTCCCAACAACATAGCCAACTAAGATACCTTCGTCAGCTTTCTCACCAAATTTAGAGTTAGTCTTTAATATCGAACATGGGGACCAGAAGGGTTCAAGACCCTTCAAATTTGGCTTTCTACCATGCATAAGTTCATAACAGGTTTTATTTAATCTTTTGACAGTTAAAACACGATTAAGGATATAACAGGCTGTAGCAACAGCTTCAGCCCAGAACACCACGGGAAGTTTAGCATCCGCCAGCATGGTCCTGGCGCCTTCGATTAGAGTTCTGTTCTTCCTCTCAGCTACTCCATTTTGTTGCGGAGTATATGGGGCGCTGTACTGATACTCTATCCCTTTCTGCAAGAAAAACATCTCCATCTGATAGTTCTTGAACTATGTACCATTATCACTCCTGATGTACTTCACCTTACTCCCAACAATGTTTTCCACCTTGGTAATCAAGTTAATACCAACTGAACTGTCTCCTCTTTTGTCTTCAGAAAATATACCCAGGAGTATCGTGAGTAGTCATCGGTTATCACCAAACAATATGAAGTTCCTCCTAGACTCTTTACATTCACAGGACCAAAAAGATCCATGTGAAGTAGGTCTAGGCTGCTGACAATTGAGTTAACCTTCTTGGAGTGATGAGGCTTTTTGTGTTGCTTTCCTTTCTTGCACGACAAGCATTGATCTTCAAAGTTAAAACTCTTCAAGGGAACCCCATGTACCAGCCCATTCATGATAATGTAATTCATCTTGCGAAGATGTATATGACCCATTCTTCGATGCCACAACTCTGACTCAGACTCAGTTGCCTTTGAGAGAAGACATGACTCTTCTGTTGTCATCTCAGTTGACCTCATATCCATTACATACATGTTCTTTTCTCTTGGAGCTTTCATCACAACCCATGCCTCTGGTATCTTGAAACCAGGATAAACGAGTGCTTCATCTTTAGTAAAATGCACCATGTATTCTTTGTCACAAATCTGAGATACACTCAACAAGTTATGCTTCAACTCTTCCACAAAATTCACCTTTTCTAACTTTATTCTTCCATTTGTCACAGTTCCAATACCACTGATTCTTCCTCCACTCTCTCCAGCGAAACTAACCCTTCCTCCTTGAACAGATTTCCAGTCACGTAACATTTTCTAGTTACCAGTCATGTGTCGGGGACAGCCACTGTCAACAACCCACATATTGTTTACAGCCCTGTTTGGCTGTTCCTGCACAATTAAAGAGATAGATTAAAATCTAGGGACCCAAGATCCTCTGGTCTTGGGTTGAGTAAACCTATTATCCGGCATCCAGTACCTTTCAGTTTGAGGATAGTTTCTATAAGTTCTGAATGGAAAACATCTAGAGAACTGGCTATGAGGCCATCCAAACCTTCGTGAATTAACTGAATTAAACTTGTTGGTTTGGTAGTTCACTGGGAAAAAACGAGACTGATTTCTTTGAAATCTTGGATTAGTCAAATGATTGAAATTTGGTGTGTTCACATTCTTACCAGCATCATAATTAGTATTCGTTTTATTCTCAGTTTTAGGAGGCCTCATATTTCTAGATTTTCTTTGTTTCAGAGGACAATCAGCGACAAGGTGTCCCACTCTGTTGCATCTGAAACAACTTCTGTTGAACTATTTTGGTTGCTTTGAACTTTCATCTCAAAAGTTGTTGCAGATGTCGAGGTTGCATTACTACTCGTTTGTCTAACATATGGTGGGACGAACGGATTTAGGGAAGATTTCTTTTCATCAGGCTTATAGTCCTCCCCCCGTTTTAGGAACACAACCTTTTCTTCTATCTCATCCGATTCGGACGTTTTGTCCGAATTTGACGACACAGAACTAGAGATAGAACTAGTGACATTTGAACTTGCCGTCACAAAAAGTAGGGTTTAAGCGAAAATATAAGTGTTTGGCGAAGTTGATTATCTGCGAAGTTAAGGGATCAGCGAAGTTAAGAGAACAGCGAAGTAGTAGGTGAAGTTATTCTTAGCGAAGTTGTGGAAGGTGAAGTTGTCCTTAAGCGAAGTTCTACAGGCGAAGTTGTAGTAAGACACGAATCCATACGAGGTCTAGGAGTGCGGAATCCTCCTAGACTCGTTTTTGGTGTTGGATGATGAAGAACACGATTACACACAAACAAACACACGAATGAAATAAACGAATATGCAGATCCTTTATATAATATTCAAAACGCATTACATACCGAACGAGAAAACAAAACACGGCCGACCCGAGGTGAGCTCTACCTCGGGTCTGCCTACACGACTCTCTCTTTCTGTTTCTCTCTATGCAACTAAACAATTGAACAATTGAACTACTAACTTTTTCTGGATACCAAACCATAAACATGACACACGTATATATAGATACACAAACTCGCGGGCTTGGGCTTGGGCCTATGGTGAAGTTGTCCTAACTTCACCACTTCGTCTCCGCTGGTCAGAATTGCATAGCGACGGTCACAAAATGCACCAACAGACTCCCCTTGGACCGTTGCTCTCAATTCTAACAAACGCAAAAGATCATCTGTTACAAACATTCACCAACAGACACCCCCTTAACTGATGATCTTCTATTTTCTTCTTCTGGTAGGACTCGATTGCACTGTGATCTTCAAACTTGAACTTCACATATACATGCAACATCCATCCTGTCTTCAACCAGCCGTGTCTGAAACTGTCTTGTAGCTCCACAAATCTACCAATCACCCTGCGTCTTCCATATCAGATCTCCCCTTCAGTGTAAGCGCCTCCAGATTACTTCGATCGAGATCTTTGTTCGTGACAATCCCGGTACCTAATCAGTCGTCTCAACCATAATCGGTTTGTAAGATAAGGTTTAGTCTTCAACTACTCAACAACAAGTGATCAGTTTCATCACAAAACCACCTCGACAGAATCTAACACACATGACCATTAATAAATCTTAAGCATCTTCAATCACCAGAGATAACGATCAAATGACTTTCTTATTATTTCCGAGAATGAAATTATTTAAGTAGCTCACCCCTAATAAATATGTATCCCAGATACTCGTATCCCACATTTTCTGGTTGAGAGCTTAAACAATTTAATTCCCGACTAAATCCAACTTGTTCAAAAATTTTCACCTTAATAAATAAGCATCCCGGATGCTCGTATCCCACGTTTTCAGGATCCAATTCTCGAACGCCTTGAAAATAACATAAATAATAAGCTTTGACCACGATCTAATAATGACGAAAACCCGAACAAAATCTGACTTTCTTCAGTTGGTCAACCTCGAACAATAATTATTTCTTGGCCCAAAAACACCCAAATAACCAAATATGTGTCAATATCCAGTTTCAATCAATATCCCATTCGTAACTTCAACTCTAAATCCAGAGTTGACCCGTATTTGTTCACACGTAAGACCAAGAGATATCAAGTTTCACTCGTTGTCGGAACAACGTTTTCGGCCTCACAATAATCGTGTAAACCTGGCTATTCGGACGAAACTCCAAACAAAAATATTATCACCAAATTTTTCCCAAATGATCATCTCTTCATATGAATGACATATGAGAATTTTCGTTTAAGAAAATTTTCTGAAAATACCATATCTTGAACGTCAGAGGAAAGGAAAACATATCGTTAGACTGACTTACGGGTGAACATCGCATAATCTCGCCTGTGAACTTCACCTGATAACTTCACCCCTCTTTAACTTCACCAGCTGATAACTTCACCACCTGTTAATTTCACCACCTGATAACTTCACCATCAGATAACTTCACCACCAGATAACTTCGCCCTTCATTAACTTCGCCCTTCATTAACTTCGCCAAAACCTTAACTTCAGTCGACAACTACGCCAAAACGGCTGTTCGGCCAAAAACATATCAGAAACAAGCCAGAAACACCAAAACGCATATCTCGAACCAGAGCATAAGACCCTAAGGCTCTGATACCACTTGTAAGTCCCCGGAGCGATGGTGCGGAAACCCCACGTATACGATACGAGTGTCGAGATGATTAATACGTTGAATATATATGTAAACACACAAGATTATACTGTAAAACTTGATATATTGCAAGTGCCAACACGTGATACTAACGATCACCAAGACAACTCGTTCAGAAAAACTTAAAACACTAAAGCCGAGGTTGAGGTATTTATAAACCTCGACAACTTCGCCTAACATACTAGGCGAAGTTGTCATAACTTCGCTTCCCCAAGTTCGCCTAAAGCTAGCGAACATAACCATAAACAATATTTAACACGAAACAAACAAACTAAACGATTACAGACACAGACAAACACAAGATATTGAACTACTGACATCATGCACCAACAGAAGAAACATATTACTTACTTAACCTGTTTGTCTTTCTTTAGTACATACATAAGTATATAGCTTCCTTCTTACTTTCATTCTTTCATTCATACTTTCAGATTTTAATCTTACTTTGCATACATAATTATACGTTTTAAAGAGCCTTTCGCCCTATAACCTCACAGATATTATTATGGTTTGCCACCCTCGTTCACAGATATTATTAGGGTCTGCCACCCTCTTTCACAGATATTATTAGGGTCTGCCACCCCCCTTCACAGATATTATTAGGGTCTGCCACCCTCTTACTGTCAATTCTTACATACCTTCCTTTTCTTTTATATTTATATACTTTCATACATACTCGTAATCTTTCTACATCATTCATATATCATACATACATCATTCTTCGACATTCATATATTATTTATAAACATTCACATAACATACACTTACCACTTAAGGTAAGTGTATTAACTAAACTCATCGAGTATGCACACAGCCCCGAAAACATAACAAGAAAGTGGGGATAGAAACTTACATGTCTCCTGCTTCTTTCTGAGTTAATAGTGAGTCCTTTCTTTAACTGGGCTCAGCTCACTGTATATCAATTATATGTGTAAATTAACTAACCCTAAACTCATTATTTAAGTTTCAACAGAAATGGCTAAGTCTGATATATTCTAATGGCCTTGTAAGGCATTGTATTTGAATGGTCCTCCTCATTTAAACACTTCTTGTATTCGAATGGGCATGTGTTTAGAATACAACTTGTATTTTAATACCCATGTATTTGAATGGGCAAATGTATAGAATACAATTTGTATTCGAATACCCCGTGTATTGGAATGGGCATGTGTTTAGAATACAACTTGTATTCGAATACCCATGTATTAGAATGGGCATGTGGTTCGTATAAAACTTGTATTCGAATGCCCCATGTATTCAACTGGGACTCATATTTGAATTCAGATGGCCCTTTATCTATGTTGCTTTGTATTCGGAAGGCCATGTATTCGAATTGCCTTGTATCCAGCTTGCACTCTTTCTTTTCTGTTCTTTTTTCTTTCTTTCTATTCGAATCATGCATTCGAGTACACCCATCGGGTTCTTGTTTTCTAATGGTAACCACACTCGAATACATCCACTGTAGGTTGACCAAACCATATTTATCTTTATAACTATAATTATATTAATATCCAATCCTTTATCATAGAATTATATAACCTTTTTAATCATTTTCATTTCCATTTTTGACTAAGACCTAGTCCGTTTATCCATACAGCTTGAACCTTTATTGGTTCTAAACCCGTTTAGGCTAGATCTAGGGTTTTTACATGAACCATACATAATAACAAGTCCACTAGGTCCATTTTTTAACATCAAGTTTGTATTTATATGGTATAACTATACCCGATTTGCCTTAGTACCAAGTCGTAAGGCAAATAGTTCTTAAAAATGAAATCTTTGTGTGTAAAGAACGTAGCTTTTTACGTTTGTAGGCTACGGTTAGCTTCGACGTGCAACAATAGGCTTGTATCTTGCTTGTATAGTCAAGATCTATCAAAATCCAAGCTCGGTTCTTGGTCTTGGATCTTGATCGAAATACTAGAGAGTGTTTGGGTGTGTTTTAGAGTGTGTAGGGAGGCTTGGAGATAGAATGAGGGTTTTAGGGTTTAGGGAGGTTTATGGAGTATTTATACTCCCTTAAGCCCATAGAGCTAAGATCCATTATTCCATATTTCATTAACCAAGTCCGTACTCTTCTTTTTTATTTAACTTAATTAAATATTAACACACTTTTAGATAAACACATTTCTTTTATTTATTTTTATTAAAAGTAGGATGTTACAGTTTTTGAGGGCGACGTCGAGGAAAACAAGAAGACATGATGCGAATCATGAATGATTTACATGATATGAGACGTAAATATGAAATTCGTTTTAACGACCAAAAGAAACATCAAAATAAATCTATATAAATCTTTAAAAAAAACAAGTAAAGAAATAAAATCTCATGAAACAAAATTCGAAATCGAAATTGAAATGTTCATTTCCTTAAAAATAATATCTTAAATTTTTGAATAACAACATGGAAAATATATCAAACTTAGTATAAGTAATGAAATCAAATTGAAATTCTACACCATAATAGTAAATGAATATAACAATAACATAATCGAGCTGAAACTCGACTATTCATGTATCACCAAGACTTTTCGAAGTTTCAATTTTAAATCGTAATAATAAATGAAATATAAAGAAAATAATCAAATTTAAACTCGACATTTCATGTATCACCATGACTTTTCGAAGTTTCAATTTTAAATCGTATTAATAAATGCATATTTAAAGAAAACAATCAATTTGAAACTCGACAATTCATGTATCACCATGACTTTTTGAAGTTATAATTTTAAACCGTAATAATAAATAATGAAAACGAGTTGAAATTCGACTATTCTAGTATTACAACAAAAAATTAATCAAAATATGTAATCAAATTGAACCAAAAGCTGGGTATTCGTGTATCACCACGTCTTGACAGTCTTTCAGTTAAAACACATTGTAAAACATCGGAATCACACGTTGCATAAACCACCATGACTTTTGTGACATCCTTAGGAGTGTAACCATATTCATTTTCACAAAGAATACATGGTCACATTTGAAAGTTTAAAGTTATGATTCATATGGCGTTGAAGGTGGTATGCTTTTGCTTAATAGGTTGCACGCCCTTTCTGAACTCTCTAGGTAAGCAACCGGGTCCCACATCTGGTTGGGATTTACGCGCATTGCTTATCCTAAGGTTACAATAACTTTGGTGTCAAGAGTTTGGAAAACAAGGATGGCCCCATTACAGTTTACTACATACCCGCCACGTAGAACCATCTTTAAGAAGAAAAAATATCGGATAACCAAGAGAAAATCGATTGTTGAAAAATGTTTGAAAATCTTTATTTTAGGCATAAGCCTTGGACTTGTGTGTGATGTTTGTGTACATGAGGCAAAGTATAACATCATCTGTGTACATGAGGCATAAACAAATCTATAATAACCAAATAATGTGCATTGAACAATCAAATATGGCCCAAATAATTTATAATCATGCAACCCTAAATAAATAAAAATAAACTACAACCAACTAGAACACTACGTCTAATGTCATATCTTATAGTCACGGATTTGATACCAATCTGTAACACCCCGGCTAAAACGAAAATGCGTGAGTGTGACGTACAGATTTCTCAAAACACATGTGACACTATTAAGTAAAAATATTATTATTAATTAATTTAAACGTCAAGTACACAAGCTTGTAGCAAGAAATAGAATGAAAATTCAAGAACAATATAACAACTTGTCCATTTATTTAAAATACCTTAAGTTCAAATGCCTTCGTCATTTCATCCTCTAATAAGTATACCTGTAGTATACATATAAAATAAAGTCATCTAATTTAATAGTTGGCGAGTTCACACAAGTTTTGATATAAGTACATAAAAACCATACAATTTCATGAACAAGTGTATATGAGCAAGTAAGGTCCTTTCCAGTTGGGATTATGCACCAACGTACTCAGATAAGCGCAAGTAAGGTCCTTTCTAGTTGGGATTGTGCACCAACGTACTCGGATAATGAGGCCCTTTTCCACTCATAACAACAAATGTCTTGAGCGCAAAGGGGGTCGTATGATTATACTATCTTGAAGTAAGCCATGAGCAACTAATTTTGAGCAATTAACAAGTAAACACACAAGTCCATGTAGCGAATTGTACTTTGTAAATAATGAATAAATGGAATTGTAATTTGGATAGGATATATATGCTACCCCCAAAAGAAAAAAAATATTAGGGGGGGTGGATTGAGAAACTCACCTTTGAGATTAAAGCTAAACTTGAAATGACAACCGAAGGCACGTTAAAGAAAATGATCGATCGAACCTCACGAACTATAAATAAAAAAATATAATAACTAAATACAAACTAATAGGATTGAAAAGTTTAAAGAATACTAAATCAAATGAGTAAATAATAATATAAAAACATGAAAAAGATGAAAAAGGAAGATGAAATACAAAATCAGTTTTTGGACAGGAAACTGTTCTGTTTTGTTTAAGGTATTTAAAATATCAAACAATTTTAATATAAATCAAGACTTTCCAGTCCAGTAAATAGATTGTTCTGAACAACTTTCATTTATAAATGTTTTACAAATTTGTAACCTAAATAGGCCAAAACAGCAATGTAAATCATAGGGTACGAATCTGCGCATTGTTTATAAAATATTTATTGCGAATTCATACTTATGAATTAAAATGCGTAAAAAAATTTTTTAGACTTATAATTCAATGAAGTAAATCGTAGAATCTGGTATTGCACTTTTTCAGTTTGTTATGAACAAGATATGCTTCTTTTTTTGACAGTTATATCTAGTGTCAAAACTGAAATATTGCTAGAAGTAAAATTTTAATGATTTTGAAAAGGATTTTGATGAAATAAAATTATGGACTTTTTAGATATGATTATTTAACATTTATGAATATATATCATCAAAAACCCTTGGGTCCTTTGAATAAATAAATAAAGATTCAAAACAGATAAATAAATATGTAAGAACGTTTCAAGTGTGAACTTCGTGTAATGATCATCTTCTTGTGTTTTTTGTCTCATCCACCCTCTACACCATGGTGTATGGATTATGTGGATTCCTAGACATTATTGTGTTATGGTCATGTGACAATTTGATTAACTAGTATGAACAAGAATTAAAATAAATAAAAATAAGATGAAGAAGACTTGAATAATTAAAATCCTACATTTGACATGGAAAAATAAAAAAATAATTCTCTTGAACTTTTCAAAGAGTGGTGTAAATCAAAGGGGTGGGAGTGAGTTCTTATTTATATTAAAATGAGGAGGTTACTGTTAAGAATATTTTAATGAAAAAATTGATTAAGATAATGCTTTGGGGAAGGAGGTTTGACCTAAATTTAAATGGTGTAGGAAGATATTTTTTATCCTTTAAAAATAAGTATCTTTAGGTCAAAATAAATGTGACATAACTAAATTAAAAGGATGTACTTTCGATATTCATCAATAATATTATTTATGTGATATTTGAATAAGAAAAAAAATCATGAGTGTTATAATTTTTATTTATATATATATATATACTATATTATAATACATATAGGAAGGGCAAGATGGTCATTTAACAAAAAAACTCTTAAAATTAAGAGGTACAGTTTGTTTAAGCACAATGTACAAGTGTTCGTGGCACCAAAAATTTTAAGTTGAAAGCGCGCGCCTCCAAATCCAAAGTTTAAAATTCAAAATCTTACACATATGTGCTGCATTCATTGGAAAAGCTGCAACAGAGCCAAACATACGCTGAAACCCTAAATTGCATCCAACCTCTGTCTGTGAGAGATTGCACCTGAAATTGATTAATGGGAGTACTAATCAAACAAATGATACATGTATTGGACTTGATTTGGGGTAGATTCAAGATAATTCGAAGAATCGTCATCCTAGGGTTCCGATCTAGACATCTAGATGTATGTTTTTGGATTTGATTACTTTGGGAACTGATGATAATCGACTAATAATATCTATACCGGTGTTTTTAAGGTTAATCTGTGTTTAAAGGACCGATTGAAGTTGCTCGTGGGTCAGATGGAAGACAACCATCTCCATTATGAAGACATGTTGATACCAAACGACCCATTCTCCAACTAATAGAGGCACCTTTGGTTTACAATTTATTTATAATTATTCTTAGTTTTTTGAAATTTGAGAAATTATTGTTTATAGTATACAAAAAGCAGAATTCAACTATAATTAATTTTTATCTTTAATTAATTTAATTCAACTTTTGTGGCGTTTCTTGGAAAAAAATCGAATAAAGTTTTGAATGTTTTGTTTGGTGACGATGATGTATGGTAGGATGGCTAGAATTTGGAAGAACATGAGCAAGAAGCTGGTGACATGGCACTCAGAACATCTAACTGCATCTGATACAACTACTCATAATGGATTTTTTGTGCCTAAAAAGAGCTACAGAATATTGTTTCCCACATCTGGTATGAACTTTTGCTTATTTTAAAGACTTATGATAATTAACTTCAGTTATCTTCAAAAGTTTGAATTCCATTTTGTATTGTCTATTTTCTGAAAATCAAATATGTGAGATGGTCATTTGCTTCAAAGATTGATAGTTAATAACAAACAAACGAATAACTAAGATGATGCAGTAAAGATATTACATTAACTATTATTCGGTATAATGTTTTTGCAGATTGAGGGAATATGGCCTACAGCTCTACGTGAAACACCTTTTGGTGACATAATGATGCTACTCGGTTTATCATCTATGATTCGTTCGTCCAGTTAGGTAACAAAATTGAACTTCTTGTTAGTATGGTTTTTTTCATATGAGATTACAAACTAATAACATCTCAATTTGATTAGTCTTCTTTCCGTTTCCCGAGTCGAAAATCAGTTAAATAGATCAAATCTGAAAGGGAAAACAAAAAAGTTTTTTATTTTTATTTTTTATTGTTTTTTTAATGTTGTAATGAAATGGAAAACCATATTATGTTTTTTCAGTTCTGTTAGTGAAAGACAAATTCAGTTTTTGTTCAAACTGGTTTGTAACGAGAAAATGTTCAATTCGGTTATTTTAACAACTGTTCAAAATTACCTGATAACTGCTTGTTTTGTGTAGTTTTTGATCATTGTCAAAGTTAATCTGGTAACGGGTGTTCATGCGTTTTTTTTATGGGCCAAATTAACTCGATAAACCATTGTTTTGAGGTCTTTGTAAAGAGGGATTTGTCATGTGTGTGTATACTTTGTATCTCTTATGTTTAGTGAACATGCAAGATTCTCAAAAGTTTTGATCTTTATTCTTTTTATCTTGAGAAAATATTAGCAATAAAGTGAATTGTAATGATCCAAGACAGCTAACTACTACACTACTTTATTATTCATGAAAAAAGTCATAATCTAGATTTTCTTTTTTTCTTTCATTTTGGGCCTCTTTTGAACATGTGAGTTTCTTCTAGCTTTACGAACCATGTTTATGACCTGGATCCAACTTCATGATCTCAAATATGGGTTCTATGATCAACAAATGGCTGTATATTTTTCGGATCACTTTAGTCTCATAGTCTTGAAAGTTTGTGTTTTTTTATTATTACAAGAAAATTGGTCCTTAGATCATATTACTATAAGAAAACCTTCACAACTTCCATGTTTACTGATTATATTACTTATATACAATTTTTGCAAGTTTGACTCTCTAAATTGAATTCTGGTTCAACTTAGGCTCATAATCTTAAATTCTCTCATCAGGTTTGACTTTCTGCACATTGAGACTCATATTCCCAATTTTTGTCTTTTCGGTAATTACGCCCTATCTACTTCTGCTAAGGCATGTAAACGAGCCAAACGTGTTCGTTTGTTTAACTTTAGCTGAATAAATGAATGAACATGAACTAAATGGACAGGGTTTTCATGTTTGTGTTCGTATGTTTTGAAAATGGGTGTGTTTATGTTTGTCAATGTCATATTGAGCGTAAATGATTTTGATGCAGTTGGTTAGCGTAAACCATTGTCAAAGAGAATTTCTTTCGTTTATTTATTTTTACTTTTTTGTGATGCAGTTGATTAGAAGTCTAAGTATCCATTTATAATAGAGACGAATGAGTTTTTTAAGTTTTTTTGGGGAAGATTTTAAATTTGACTTTCCTAGGGTCAGATGTGATTTTTTTGGTCAACTTTGGATTCTGGTGAATAATTTATGTCAAACTTGTTTGGATCATGCTTATAGTAAGCTATTGTTGCCTTTTAAAGGTAAAAAGGAGGTGAGAGACGATTAACAACAATTTGAACTTTGTATCTTGGTGAGGTAATAATAATCACACACAAGTGGAATCATTCTGTTTAGTATTTTTGTATATGTTTAATGTATTATATTTAATTGCAGTTTGTTCACATTCATTTTAGAGGTGACCAAAATTAGGGAACTGCCCCAAAACAAGGACATAGTTGCCACGTATATTGACTGCCTTGAGGTTACTAAATGATTATCTTTGCATCTTTATGAGATTTTATGACTTTGATGTAAGTTTTTTAAGTGTATGTTTATATAATCAGTGAAACCAGATGATTGAAGCACAACATAATTATGATGGGATATTGTGTTGCTGCATTTGGATATGCACCATCTCATGTTGATTTGACGTGTTTATCTTTCACTTGTGAGATTACATTTTCAGGTTATTTGCATAATTTCATTAACCTTTTAAGTTACATATACAATTCTCTCAACATGATTTATATTTTTAGTTACATAGCTGCAAATACAAGGCCCACATTCTTTCCTCATAGCAAGTTTCGGTTAGCAGTTGGGATTCAATTGTATAAAAATATGTAAATATACACATACAGTTGAGGTATATAAAGTTTGTTGCCAACCAAGATGTTTTAGATCTTATTTAGAAGTTGTACCCTTTTCTTGTTTGTACGTACTTGTTTTTATAGATGAATTATTGTTGTAAAAGCTTTTAAAATGTGTTGCGGAAAGTGTAAATTAACCTTGTTTGTTTTGTTATTCATTCATCACAACTCTTCAATATGTACATATGTTTGATATTATTTAATTGAGATCCATAAGGTTTGTGACAAAGATAGACCACACAATATATCACGAGAGGATTAACAAACTAAAAGAAAACGAGTATGTCGTTGTATATTGTTATCTCCGACGCATCGCGCGGGTACCTACTAGTATATATATATATTAGTGTTGGAATGTGAAAAGTTCAATGAAAGATTGGAAACTTCTCAACCTCTCTGAAAATGGCTAAGTATGGAAACCGAACAAGCTCAAGCTTCCCAGCAAGCTTTTACTTGTCTTAGCAAGGTATTTTGCTTTCCTAGCAAGGTTATCTTCTAGAATTCCTCTTAAGTGTTAAACCGAGCAAGGTTCACTTTGTCTAGCAAGGTTGTTCGTCAAGTCAAGAAAGGTTTGTTTCCTAGCAAACTCTTGACTTAAACCAAGCTAAAACCAAATCGAGCAAGGTTTATTCTTAATATACAGTGTTCCCAACAAGCTTGAAGGAAGTTGATCAAGAAACAACTCAAAGACTTCTACCGAGCAAGGTTCAACTCCGAGCAGGCTACAGTTTTACCAGCAGACTTTGGTTTGCTCAATAAGTTAATATTAACAAAGGGTTGAAGGGATTCCTGAAGAACAAGTTTGCTAGTGGGACTATATCGAGCAAAGTTTGATATGGTCAAGAGGATTGAAGTCTGCTAGGTAACTATTTTCTAAGGAAAATATTCTAAGTAAAGTTTGCCCTGAAAACTGTTCCCGAGCACACCTTGGTTACCAGGTCTGCACAGAAACATGCTGCATAGCTTGCCCAAAGACCTATTTTACACTTTGCATTTATTGTAATACGTTTGATTATGTACCAATGATTAGGGTTACTAAAAAGGGGAATGTCAGATGTCAGGCTAGGCCCATAAAGGGAATATTTTAGGGCACGCCTATGACGACACTGAACAACTGACGCTCGCGAATATTGTGATTAACGACAGACCATATCCTGTACGGAAATCTGCTAAAGATCATGACATTCCAATTTTCTACCCTAATTGATTTTCGTTTGTAACTTTCGTATTATTAAATGGAAATCGTTTTAGTTAATCGTGTGTTTGTTACTTTAGTGTTCAGTGTGCAACAATTAGAGTGTTAGTGTTTCCACCATTAATACTCTACTGTTCTTCACGGTATAGTAGTGTCATCAACCTTCTTATCAATACATAGGTATTTGGTTACGATAGTGTTTTTTAGTGAGTGATTCTAGTGAAATATTGAAACCGAGAAGTAATGATTAATAATATTAAATAAATTTAGGAATGAAAAATTATTACATACAAAATATGTAACATATGTGAATATGTATAACTAACCGAATCACATTGAAAATATAAAGTGGGTCGGATTTTTGGGTTTGAAAATTAACGAATGTTACAAGCAGCGCATAGACAACCGAAACACCATTCACTAACATACTTAGTGAATCGACTTTACATAAATACAATCTAGACCACTATTATAATATGATCAAAACTAGCTAACAAAGACCAAGATGACAATATATGTATCAACAATATCCACCTAGTCTTGTGCTTTGTTTTCAATCTTTTAAATTGTGTGGTCTTCCAGTTACTTCCACAATGTATTCCAAAGGCAAAACAAACTTTGACTATCCTTTGGAATTGCATCACCAACTCGTTATCGTTAATATTTTCCCACAATGTATACAATCTAGACCCTGCACTATTATCCTTTGGAATTGCATCACCTTTTTTTGATTGGTTGACCAGCCAACGGAATCACCATTTCCCAGGTTTTCTCATCGTAGTACCACCTACTAAATTCCTTATGAAAGCTTTGAGGCATGACTTTCAATGGAATTTTCTTCATCGTACGAGGCGGCTTAACCTTCAACATGAGTTTTCGAAAACCATTTCTTGGATCAATTTCTTTAGGACTTGTTCTTTTGGATACATGCAGTTGGAAAACTTAACACCATGATCCACTTCACAAACTAGATGTCGATAAAACCAATCCAACAACTCTACATTCTTCCGAATAATGAATGGTCTATAAGCCAGAGTTTGAACATTCCATTTTGACATCGAGATAATTTCAGTGAACTTCTCGAAGTATTGGATCCATTTTCCCTCTTTATAATGCATACCATCAACTTGGGCTCATACATCCATGAAATTATATCACCTTTAACAATATTAACATTCAAATACTGTTTCTTTTTTCTTTTTTTTGTTTTTGTTTTAAAGCTTGTTTTGGTTTGAATAAAATACTGCTATTGAGCATGTCTCACAGTCTCTAGCCACTTGTTAATTTTTTTAGCATTGTAGTCAAACATAACAAGTGATCTTTTTAGCTTAGGCACAGTTGTAACACCCTCTTTCTTCTTCTGTTTCTCCAATACCTCTTCGGCTTTATCAAAATCTTCAGTTGTGAAAAATGGAATCCTCTCAACAAAGTTATTCTTCGTGTACATGTCAGGGTATCCCTTAACCATGATATCTTCAACCTCCACTTCATTATAATAATTGTTGTCAGTAGGAATTTTCTAATTCCACATCCTCCACTCTTACCAACTTCTAAACCTCCTCCTTATTGATATGTTCTTTGGATAAATAATGATAAACAAAATCGCCTTCTTCTATCTAATCAACAGTAACTTTACACAGTATCATACCCGCCTCATCAGCAAACAAAATGGGCTTTATCTTCCAAGTACTAATGAGGGTGCTTCGATTGAGCTTTAATACACAACAATCTCCTTCTTAGATAACTCCCCAGAAGCAGGTGAAAAACCTGATGTTGAGGCGCCTAGTTACTTATCAGATTGACCTTGTTCGGGATCATTGTCATCGTCTTTGTTCTTCAATTTTCTCAGCTCATCATCTTTGCATTGAAGCTAGAGAAACAAATCACCTTATCCTTTAATCTCTCCACATGAGAAGCAATATAAGCCTTCAACTATGTGTTCTCTCTATGCAAAAATTTCATCCATTTAATCACATTGCTCTATTCTTCTCTCATCTCTTCTTGCTGCTGTTGATAAACATTAATCTCGGTTATTTGGATATGACCAAAATTCGGTAAATACATCATCTATTGTTGTACTAGGATGTTACTGAAACCTGATGGGATAGGAAGAAATGGGACTTGTGGTCTTATAAAGTTAAATAGGGGTGTAGAAGACCCAACAGTACCAACTAACAATGTTGTAGCTGACATTGTAGATGCTATAGAAAGAATGGAAGCAGAAAATTATTGTAGAATAAGTTATGGAATAGATGAGAAACGAGGATCAGTGACAACTGGAGAAATCATGAACTATAGCAGAAGTAGTCACAACTAGAGTTTGCCTTTGTCTCTTTGGAGCCGGTGGAGTAACATCTTAGAAATAGCTGGATCAATCTACTGCTGTAATTCCTAGTTCGACACAAGAAAGGATTAAGGCAAGAAACTTGGCCTTATATGCAAAGAAATGGCAGTTGACAGAAGAAGAAGAGTTGCAAGCCATCAAAGATATACACAGAGATGTCAAGATAGGGTTTGTACATGATATAAACATGTGTCCTTCTTAAACTTCTCTACCAACATTGGTTGCTGCTACTGCTGCTGAAGAACAAAGGCATTCAAGCTCTAAAGTTATTAGATGGAGTAAACTCAAAAAATGCTCCTATGTAATTTTTTAATTTATGTCTAGAAATCAACATAGAGTAGAACTTCAGGATGTACCAATGTTGTATGAAAGCCTGTTGAGAAGTTTAATAAGACGTCCACTTCAAATGGAAGAAGATGATAGCCTAGGAGTTGAATTTGTTAACTTTGTCAAAGAACCAGCTCAAAGAAGACCATCAAAGCAATACAATGGAGCAAAGGGAATCAATGGTTTTGGCATCATTAGTTCAGGAGGGATTGTTGAACCTTGCAAAGAACCGATGACCAAATACCAAACAACTGATGATCCAAACCTCCGTTGTTCTCCATTATGAAGTTTTGACAAACTATTGCTCTAAATAGTTAATCTTGCAAACTGCTAATAAGAAAAAACTGAAGAGCAACAGATGATTTATCAAGAGAAGATCCAAACAACTGAAGTCGAACAAATGATAGATCAAATATACGTTGTTTTGAAAATACTAGTAGTTAGCATATGATTCTCTTTTTGGCAGTTGTTTGTAGTTTATTCATCAGTAGTTTGTAGCCGTTTTTGTTAGATGTAACATTCACCTTTTAGCTCATCAGTAATTTAACACGTGTATATAATGAAGAAGAGAATCTCTTCTTCATTAACGCTTTTCACTGATGGCATTGAATATTGGCGAGATGATGACATTGAGAAACATTGTAAAGGGGTTACGTAACCGATCGAGTAAGGTTTCCTGGGTGGTGCTTGAGTGACTTGCATTTGAGGATGGGTAACAACAAAGTTCTTACATTTCATGAAGTTGTTGGAGTGATTGGGTTTTGTTGGACCTAGCAAAGAACTGATGGCCCGAGTCCAAACAACTGATGAGTCAAACATCATTTGTTCTTTATTATAATTTTATCAAACTATTGCTCTCAAACATCTTATCATGACAAACTGTTGATATATAGAATTGGCAATAAAACAAATGCTCGTCAAACTATTAAAATCCAAAATACTAAACATAAAAACTGACGGATCAAACATCAGTTGTTTCAACAAGATCAGTAATTTTCATAGGTTTCTTTAACAGACAATTGTTTAGATTAGTTCATTAGTAGTTTGTAATAGAAATGATTAGATGTCGCTTTCACCTTTATGCTCATCAGTAGTTTAACACTTGTATAAAATGTAGAAAAGAGTCTCTTCTTCATTAACACATTGCTCATCACACATTCACCTGATCAGAGTACTATTGTACTGAAAATCAATGAATGATGAGCTAAGGTTGGGGGAGCAACATATTGTAATCTTTTGGTTATAATAAATGAAAAATTGTTTTTTGTAACATCCTGAAATTTCCAAGAATAATATTTATTAATATATTATTTATTATGATGGAAAAGTTTACTTGAATTGGTAGAGAAATAATAAAATAATAAAGATAGGTTAAGTAGGATAATTAGATGGAAATAAACATGGAAAAAAAAGGAAATATGGGCCTAAGGTCCATGAGCTTAAGGAAGTATAAATACCCCTTAAACCCTAATCCTTTCCATTTTTATCCATCTCCACACCATAGCCTAGACCTTCAAAACACACACAAACACCCTCCTATGTCCCGAGCTTGTTAGTGCTAGAACATCGTAAGGAGCCAAAACCGACATCAAACTTAGATCGTGTTTGTAAAAAATGATTCGTTAAAGGTATGTTTATAATAGAAACTTGTTCATTTATGTTCGGTTCGTTTAAGTAATCCCAGATCTATATGAATATTATAAAAACAGATCAAACACAGTGCAATCCATTAACATTCGATAGGTTAATCGATTCTAAGAAGAACCGTATGTAAATATCAATCAAAATGCCTTTTAAACGCGATATTTGGGTGTTTGGGTTGATTGGGGTTTGTTGGGGCTGGGAATACGAGTTCAATGGTACCAAAATTGTATTGTTTCATTGTGATTTGAAGGATAATTGCAGATTTGGTGTGTTGACTGTTCTTATCGATTTTGACTTTGACACTTGAGTCAAAGTTTGGATAAGACTGGTGTTCATTCGTTATGAATAGGCGAATGACTATTCATTAGTTAAACAATCTAGCGAAAGGACACATTCGTATGTTCCGGTAACGAATGAGTCCCCCATTCGTCCTGCAGAAGTCACGAATGACCTTAGTCATTCGTTATCCATTCATTCATCATGTTGAGCCAACGA
Organism: Bidens hawaiensis; assembly: GCF_021521415.1. Classification (NCBI taxonomy): domain Eukaryota; kingdom Viridiplantae; phylum Streptophyta; class Magnoliopsida; order Asterales; family Asteraceae; genus Bidens; species Bidens hawaiensis. The sequence continues at coordinate 46,107 of NW_027500422.1, forward strand.
ATCAAGTCACTCGTTATAAGGCACACTCGCGTGTTCCTATAACGAATGAACCTTCCATTTGTCTCAAAGAAAGCACGAATGGCCTTGGTCATTCGTTATACAATCATTCTTCTCAGATCAAGCCATTCGTTATTATATATGGAACCATTCGTCATAGCAAATGGAATAGCGAATGATACTTAACTAGAATGAAGTTTTCATAACAAATCAGACCATTCGTTATAGCGAATGAAGTCATTCGTCATAACAAACGGGATAGCGAATAAAATAATAATTTCAGAATTCTAATGAAATTATTTCAACCCCAGCCAGGGGTTCTGCCCCATGGACCCTGCAAGGGGCTGCCTCTACTAGACCCCACTACCAGGGGCGCTGCCCCGAAAACATAACAAGGAAATGGGGCTAGAAACTCACCTGAACTGGATTCCTCTCAGAGTTAATGGTAATTCCTTTCTTTAACTGGGCACGACTAACTGTATAACAATTACACGTATCAATTAACTATCACTACCCTATCGAATTTCTACTTTAATATAACCCTCAACGAACGGGGGTCCGGGGGCAGCCCCCCTGGCAACGGGTGATGTATTGTAAAACACACTTATTTACCGCACCTTTTATCATAATTTTAACTTCTATTATATAATAAATAATGATTTTAACTTGTTTTGGCATGATTTTACAAAGTTTTATATCTTTCGTAGGTTGCGCGTTTTAAAGAGAAAATGGACCGAGTTTTCAAGACTTAAAGAGCCTTTTTGGATCAATTCTTGAAGACCAAACTCAAGGCCCGACCCGAGCCCAAAAGGGGAAGGCCTTTTATGCATATTATGATTAACAAAAAAATGAAAATAAAAAAACCCTAACCAGCCTAATTCTGGCCGAAATTGGTACATCCAGCAAAGGAAAAAATAACCCTAAAAGCCACCACTGGAGTCCGAACGGCAGCTAGGGTGAAGGAAGAAAAAATCGTTTTTTTCCAAGTGGAGATCAAAGGAAGAAGAAGGAGGCCAAATGAGACTTGGGATAGCAGCATATTCCCAATAAAAACAACATATTAATCATCAAATACTGTGACAACCTGCACTTTCACGTTAACACCATTAACCCAACTCTGTTATCATACACATCATGCATAACATTTACATGAGTCAATAAAGAGTCACTCACATGATTCTGCCAATACGCGTTGGTGGTTAATGTCAAATTAGATATGTTTAAATAATTCAGATATAATCATTATGTGTTAGATGATTTTATTTGTTACACGATTTAGTACATTACGCTCGCTAAACATGCTACTATTTATGATAAAAAAATACCACAACCATATGTTTATAGTATTTATCTATGTGAAATTACATGTTAAATGCTTATTTGTTTAGTTCGTAACTTGTATTGTGAAATTTTGATCGATTGTGCGTAATTTGTAATTTTTAGGCTTTTATAAAATAGTTTTAACAAAAATATCAAAGGGACTTTATTCTTATTAAATTGTTTTATTATTTTAGTCATAATGATTTGTTATAACCCTGTTCGTCGTTAAAAAGTTGGTTTTTAAGCCAAAACTTGTGTTAACGAGGACCATTCTTGTAAATTAGAATTAAAACATGTTAAAATAAAAATCCCAACCCTAATTCCACCAAAAACCATCGATCTACAGCTGCTCCCAATCTCTCATTACCTCAAGCCACCAACAAACCATAATCACCTTCTATTCAATCTTAATTCTTGCAACTGGTGGTGTCTTTGATTGATTTTTATCATTCCTAATGCTAGTTGGTAAGTTTTATGTGTCAATTTTATGTTTTGATGAGTTCTTCATAAACCCTAGATGTTAAATCTCTATAATTTTGATGATTATGATGTTAATTGATTAATTAGAACCCTAGATATGACATAAACATGTTAGGGTTTGAGTTTTGATGATAACAGTTTGCTGACAGATTCGTTCTCGTTTATTGATTGGTTTTTAACTTGATGTTAAATGATGATTATTGATCGATTCTTGATACTAGTATATAGTATTCTGAGTCTAGTTTCCAGAAAGGTAAATTTTGTAATATTTGGACAAGTTTTGAATAGTTTTTATAATTTAATAAAAACATGTGTCAAAGCTGATGCTGGGATTCAAATTCAGGTCTGTGTTCCCGACATCATTACTTGAGATTAACAAAGCCAAATGAGTTGCTTCCACTTCTAGAACTTAAAATTATGAGTCTAAAAGACAACCCAATTGGCCTTGCACAATTTGGTTAAATGAGTTGAGAGAATCATGAAATAACTTTTTGTTGCGCAATATGCTGTACTTTTGTACCTATCTACAATGATTGAATTATTGTGAGTTTTGTATGCATGAGAAAATATTCTAAAAATTTCTTGAGAAACCTACTTCATATATTCTACTGTGATAAATTTTGTATAATATATCCTTAAGTTTTACTTAGTGAATAAAATCTGTATCTACATGCCATAATCTGTCTCGTGAATTGAATGATCATAAGTTGAGTTGTATGATGAATATTTGGTTTATTTGCCATGATATGAGGTGTGAATACATGTTAAGACTTTTGCTACAGTTGACATTACTTATTATTACCAAGGAGTCATCGTGTCAAGTTTGTGTTTGTGTGTGAGGCCATACTTGGGTTTATGAGTCATGTGTTGTTGAACACATTCTCAAAAACTAAACACTTGTACTAGGTAACGGTTAGCGAGTCAAGTGCATCCTTTTGATTTTGAGAAAAGTCTATTACACGCGACACCAGGTGAGTTCATGCGTTTTCCTAATTGTTTTCTGGAGAGAAAACACAAAATTATTTTCGTATACTTGTTTTCTAAAAAGAAAACACCAAACATGTTCCTTACTTGTTTTCTGGATTGAAAACACTAAACTATTTTCGTATACATATTTTCTGGATTGAAAATACTAAACTATTTTCGTATACATGTTTTCTGAATTGAAAACACTAAACTTTTTCGTATACTTGTTTTCTGAATTGAAAATACAAAACATTTGCCTATACATGTTTTCTGGATTGAAAACACGGACGCACTTACATACTGGTTTTCTGGAGGAAAACGCCACAACTTATTTTGGATTTATGTAATTTCTTATATATAACAAGTTTATACTAGATTCCCTTATAACACTTAAAGTCCTTACGTTAACTTGAACCGATAGGATGGGATCGCGAGGTTATATGGAGTAGTACTACTTGGTTTGACAAACCCCACCCGGGCTAGTCACGATAGCACGGCTGTGATGTCGAAAAACGGGTGTTATATTTACCTAACTTTTATACGCCAGTGTTGGTGATAGACCTGGTAAGAAGGCATACATACAGTCAGCTTCGGTTCAAACGTTTAGTAGCTTGTAAATGAGTTAGCTACCCTGGTATATTTTAAAAGTGCTAAATCTACTTACACATATACTACTTATGCTACGTATACTACATACACTATATATACTACTTTTGACTAAAACTTTTGAACTCACCTACCTAGTGTTGACCCTTGAGTATTTATACTTGCCCGTGTTTCTAGATGTGCTAAGGAGCGGGTTTGCATTGCTTATGTTTGGAGTCATACTTTTTGCATGGACTTTTATTTCACATTGTTTACATTTGATGGGTTGTGCATGTTTGAGCACGTGGTTTATTATTTTAAACCATTTACTTTACGCTTCCGAAAAACCTTAATATGTATGGTTGGGTTTTTTGTTTTCTCATGTTTGAATGAGACCTAAATAATATTTTGAATATTGGATGTTTGGTATAACAAATGAGCTAGATCATGGTATGTCACACGCCTCACGGTTAAACTCTGTTAGTCGAAATTTGAGGGTGTGACATATTGGTATCAGAGCCATTGGTTATAGTGAACTGGGTTAGTTTTCGAAAAACCGGTCTATGACCTTTTCAAATCTCATCAACAGTTTTTCAAACGTGTCAACCCATCAGTACATTGTTTTTTCATGCATTGCATTTCATACGTGCATTTCATTCACATACACTATATCATTGATATGCCCATATTTCCCATGTCACCATACCTAGCTGTAAGATATATTTTAACATGCTATCTCGCGTCTTGCTTTGCGTCCCGTTATGCCTTCGACGCCACCACTAGTTCGGAAAAGGCCCAATCTAGCACCAGTGAAAGGTTATATGGCACGTGAGGAGTCAACACACGTCAATTCTCTAGGTGACACCAAGGAGTGGCAGAAATTACTGGAATTAATTAGGCACCGAGTCATCGAGAACTAGTTTCCACTTCCTTTGCTTTTGGCCTTACCTCAGTATTGTTAATTGCTTATGTTCTTAATGGCATAATGGAAAACACATAACATCCCAATGTAAGATAAATTGACGAGTACGGTTCAGAAGTAATCGTGAAACTATAGGTACATTGGTGTGAGATGGGATTCTATTTTGTAAACACTTTTCTAAAACAAACTATTAAAACTCTAAACTCAATTATCTAAAGTTACTGATGACTACGAGACTTAGAATTTCATTACTGTTTTTTTTATATATCCTGATTAATTATTACAAGTGTTCATGAATTTGTGAACCTTATCAAAACATTGTTAAGAAAACTTTCTTGACTGAAAACGTTTCTTGAATCTCATGGTCGGACCTTCAGCTTTGTCTTGTCCATGGATTTTGACGAACGCCACGTAAACTGACACCCTATTCCTTATGCTCTGACTATGAATTTCCTTTTGACTGTACTACTCTGACCTATGTTTAACCCTCGGCCTTACCTATTTTATGCTCTATCATAACAAACTCTAACTTCAGATTTTCTACAAGATAATCCTATTATCTCAACTCCTTAAACTCAGTACTCACTGACCTTCACCGTATGGACACAACTCCGAGTAGTCGATCAAACTCCTGCAACAACGTTACTTGTGGAACATATAAGCGCTCTCTCATTTGGTTTTCCCATACTCTTTCCTTGCTATGGAACTTTGACATGAAACTTCCTTCACACGAGAAATTTTCTCTATACTTGAAGCATCTTATATAGCACAAATGAGGACTAAATCCATCATGCAACCACCCGGAAAGAACAACCTCTGTTAGCTGGTGTAAGACTCTCCATTTTCAAAACCCTCCTGTGGAAACAAACCAAAACAGTTAAACCTGTAATTCAGAAAGTGGAAGCATCTAGTCGGCAATGCGATTATTATTATGGATACGACCCTAGAAAGACACCTAATCATTCGGGCTAAAGTTAAGAAACGAGTTCAGACTATTCTATTTCTTCTTCAGTTATACTTCACATTGGCAAAGTAATGATTGGTGATAGGAGCTACTTGCGATATTCTATTAGTGTGGTGAGTTAGCTACGGTACACCCTATATATAAGCACTAACCGTATGTTGACGGTGGGGACTAGAGCCAGATCGTTTCACGATCTTATCCCCTTAATCATATTTACTCCTGCTTTGACTTTGTAGAATCGGGACACGCACCAAAGACCATGAATCTCAAATTTCGTAAAGCATAAAAAAAATCATTCATGCAAGACATTTCTCAACTTTTTATACTGCTATGCGCTTTGACACTTTTATTATCGATAAACTATCGTTACGGTCTCAAACTATTATAATCATTAAAATTTTGAGACGAAATTTCTTTTAACAAGGGGATGATGTGACAACCGAGAATTTTTTTAAACATTGGAAACTATGCCCAAACGCTAGCGACACTAATCAATAGACGGGATGTCTACTTTCTTTATTTTGATCGTACATATAAACGGAAAGTCTACTTAACTCATTTTGAACGTATATATAGACGGGAAGTCTACTTATTTACTTAGCGACACCTATCATTTTTTCGGGATGAAAATTCTTTCAATAATGGAATAATGTGACAGCCTGCACATTCACGTTAACACCATTAACCCAACTCTGTTATCTTACATATCATGCATAACATTTATATGAGTCAATAAAGAGTCACACACATGTTTCTGTCAATACGCGTTGGTGGTTAATGTCAAATTAGATATGTTTAAATAATTCAGATATAATCATTATGTGTTAGATGATTTTATGTGTTACACTATTTAGTACATTACGCACGTTAACATGCTACTATTTATGATAAAAAAAATACCACAAGCATATGTTTATAGTATTATCTATGTGAAATTACATGTTAAATGCTTATTTGTTTATTTCGTAACTTGTATTGTCAAATTGCGATCGATTGTGCGTAATTTGTAATTTTTAGGCTTTTATAAAATAGTTTTAACAAAAATATCAATGAGACTTTATTCGTATTAAATTGTTTTATTATTTTAGTCATAATGATTTGTTATAACCCGGTTCGTCGTTAAAAAGTTTGTTTTTAAGCCAAAACTTGTGTTAACGAGGACCATTCTTGTAAATTAGGATTAAAACATATTAAAATAAAAATCCCAACCCTAATTCCACCAAAAACCATCGATCTACAGCTGCTCCCAATCTCTCATGACCTCAAGCCACCAACAAACCATAATCACCTTCTATTCAATCTTAATTCTCGCAACTGGTGATGTCTTTGATTGATTCTTATCATTCCTAATGCTAGTTGGTAAGTTTTATGTGTCAATTTTATGTTTTGATGAGTTCTTCAAAAACCCTGTATGTTAAATCTCTGTAATTTTGATGATTATGATGTTAATTGATTAATTAGAACCCTAGATATGACATAAACATGTTAGGGTTTGAGGTTTGATGATAACAGTTTGCTGACATATTCGTTCTCATTTATTGATTGGTTTGTAAGTTGATGTTAAATGATGATTATTGATCGATTCTTGATTCTAGTATATAGTATTCTGAGTCTAGTTTCCAGAAAGGTAAATTTTGTAATATTTGGACAAGTTTTGAATAGTTTTTATGATTTTACAAAAACATGTGTCAAAGCTGATGCGGGGATTCAAATTCTGGTCTGTTTTCCCGACATCATTACTTGAGATTAACAAAGCCAAATGAGTTGGTTCCACTTCTGGAACTTAGAATTATGAGTCTAAAAGACAACGCAATTGGTCTTGCACAATTTGGATAAATGACTTGAGAGAACCATGAAACAACTTTTTGTTGTGCAATATGCTGAACTGTTTGTACTTATCTACAATGATTGAATTATTGTGAGTTTTGTATGCATGAGAAGATATACTAAAAATTGTTGAGAAACCTACTTCTTATCTGCTACTGTGTTAAATTTTGTATAATTTATCCTTAAGTTTTACATAGTGAATAAAATCTGTTTCTACATGCCATAATCTGTCTCGTGATATGAATGATCATAAGTTGAGTTATATGATGAATATTGGTTTATTTGCCATGATATGAGGTGTGAATACATGTTAAGACTTTTGATACAGTTGACATTACTTATTATTACCAAAGATTCATCGAGTCAAGTTTGTGTTTGTGTGTGAGCCCATACTTGGGTTTAAGAGTCATGTGTTGTTGAACACGTTCTTATAACTTAAACACTTGTAGTAGGTAACGATTAGTGAGTTAAGTGCATCCTTTTGGTTTTGAGAAAAGTCTATTACACGCGACACCTGGTGAGTTCATGCTTTTTCCTAATTGTTTTCTAGAGAGAACACAAAATTATTTTCGTATACTTGTTTTCTAAAAAGAAAACACCAAACATTTTCCTTACTTGTTTTCTGAATTGAAAACACTAAACTATTTTCGTATACATATTTTCTGGATTAAAAACACTAAACTATTTTCGTATACATGTTTTCTGGATTGAAAACACAAAAAGTTTTTCGTATACTTTTTTTCTAGATTGAAAAAACAAAACATTTGCCTATACATGTTTTCTGGATTGAAAACACGGACGCACTTACATACTGGTTTTCTGGAGGAAACGCAACAACTTATTTTGGATTTATGTAATTTCTTATATATCACAAGTTTATACTAGATGCCCTTATATCACTTAAAGTCCTTACGTTACCTTGAACCTATAGGATGGGATCGCGGGGTTATATGGAGTAGTACTACTGGGTTTGACAAGCCCCACCCGGGCTAGTCACGCTAGCACGACTGTGATGTCGTAAAACGGGTGTTATATTTACCTAACTTTTATACGCTAGTGTTGGTGACAGAACTGGTAAGAAGGCATACAAACAGTCAGCTTCGGTTCAAATGTCTAGTAGCTTGTAAATGGGTTAGCTACCCTGGTATATTTGAAAAGTGCTAAATCTACTTACACATATACTACTTATGCTACGTATACTACATATACTATATATACTACTTTTTACTAAAACTTTTGAACTCACCAACCTCGTGTTGACCCTTGAGTATTTATACTTGCCCAGGTTTCTAGATGTGCTAAGGAGCGGGTTTGCATTGCTTATGTTTGGAGTCATACTTGTTGAATGGACTTTTATTTCACATTGTCTACATTTGATGGGTTGTGCATGTTTGAGCACATGGTTTATTATTTTAAACCATTTACTTTACGCTTCCACAAAACCTTAAATTGTATGGTTGGGTTTTTTGTTTTCACATGTTTGAATGAGACCTAAATAATATTTTGAATATTGGATGTTTGGTATAACAAATGAGCTAGATTCTGGTATGTCACACGTCTCGCGGTTAAACTCTGTTAGTTGAAATTTGAGGGTGTGACAAATACATAATCTAAATCATTCAAAAATCAATGATAATCAAGCACAACTCAATCCTTAATTCAATTGCAAAACAATTAACCTTAAAGATTAAAATCAAGCTAGTTATGAACATAAACAAGAACACAAAGATTATGAATGTTATACTATCGTGTGGGCTGAGTTTATTGATAAAGAACACTCCCTAGCTACGGTCCCGAGTCTCCTTTGGCCTCCTTTTTCTTCCTTTGATAACCACCTTGCAAAAATCGATTTTTTCTTCCTTCACCCTAGCTGCCGATCGGACTCCAAAGGTGGCTTTTAGGGCTATTTTTTTCTTTGCTGGTTGCTGCCAATTTCGGCCAGAATTAGGGCTGGTTAAGGTTTTTTATTTTCTTTTTTCTCTATTATATAATATGCATAAAAGGCTTTCCCCTTGTGGGCTTGGGTTGGGCCTTGAGTTTGGTCTTCAAGAATTGATCAAAAAGGCTCTTTAAGTCTTACAAACTCGGTCTTTTTTCTCTTTAAAACTCGCAACCTATGAAAGATATAAAACTTTGTAAGATCATGCCAAAACAAGTTAAAATCGTTATTTATTATATAATTAAGCAATTAAAATGATGAAAAACTGTGTGGAAAATAAGTGTGTTTTACAACACATCAAACATCCCTACAATTAAGACTTTTTCGTCCCTAAAAAGGAAATCTACACAAGATCATAACCAAGTGAAAACAACAAATTCCCAGATTATTTAACATTACTAAAACAAAAGAAACAGCTCGACATATTGACCACGATTGCCGGTATATTTGTCCACTTTAAACATATCCACTTACCAATCAAGCCCCCCATTGCATTAAGCGTTTTTAGCTCAAAATCCAAGGTTACACCTACCCCATCTCAGACAAAGGGAGCTATAAAAACTAGAGTCGAAGCAGACTAGTTCGACAAATCACCATAAACAAAAGACTCGTAGATGGTACTAAGTAGATGCACTCGGTGGAATTGGATAGATGAATGGTCATATGAAGGCCTTACGAGCAATTCCTAAATATTATTGGACTATGTCCTATAAATCTCTAATTTGATATTTATTGACTAAGAACCTCGAGCACCAATAGTGTATCCTCAGATTCACTATCCCCTTGGTAACACGTAAATTCTCTGTCCCGTCTAGTATATGCATCTTTGGCCTCTTTTACTATTTTTTAGAATGCTTCTTAGGAATTTTACAATACATAACTTTTCACATTCAATTGTTTTTTGGAACAACTTTTCGGAGTACACTTTCAACACATACTTTTTTTTATATCACCCTAAAATATATAACTATTTTCTAAGATCGTAAAAAGATGGACATGTGGTGTGTGCTAGCTTGAGTGCATCTAAGTCTTACCATCTCAAAGAGGACTATCAAAGATAGTTGGGCCTACCGACCCATCCCAAATTAGATATGTAAACCATCTATTCTTTTATTATTATATTATATTTTTCAAACGTTCCGAGAGCTTGTTAACATAACGGTAATAATATCATTTCCTACTTAACGTAGAAGAAAAACAATTTTCAAGGGACATTCTTCTTTAAAACATTTTTTATTTTTTATTATTTTTTTTCAAATACAGTAGCCCAGTCACTTTTAGTTTTTGGATCAATGGCTATCCCGTATGTCTACTGGTAGATAACGGGACCAACCATATACAAGTATATGTCCGTAAAACTAAGTAGCCGACATATTTTTCAGCAAAAGAACAAAACACACAACAGTCGCCACAGTCACTTTCAGTTTTTGGGTCAATGGCTATCCCGTATGTCTACAGGTAGATAACAGGATCAAACATATACAAGTATACGTCCCTCAAACTTGAGTAACCAACATAATTTTTAGCGAAAGAGTGCAAAAATGTTATTAAAAACTTTTTAAATTTTTTTTTCTACAACTAAGTAAAATAAACTCCCATACCACACTTAGAACGAAATCTTCCTCGATGAGAACAAGGAAAAGATATAAAATAAAATAAAACTTAAAATATTCAAGAGTAAAAAAGATAACGGGTTAATCCCCTGGTTTATATGCAGAATCCTCACCAGCTGTGTATCAATCGAGCGACCGTATATCATTTCATACGCAACTCGCAACCTCAGGAGAACCAGTTCCAAAACGCCATCAGAGCTACCATGCGCATAATAATACCTGCAATAACTCAACCTCGCTCGCATTTAGCGGCGTACAACACAGAAAACCAAAACATAAGAATTAAACTTATTTTTGTGATTTTATATTTTTTTATTTTTGATTAATTTTTTTTATTTATTATTATTTTTTTAACTTATAATAATAAAATAAATAAAACATATAATAATGAAAATCATAATACACACTTTACAACTCGGGCTGTTTTCCGATTGATGCATCCAACACGTCTATGCCTCCAAGAGGAGAGTCGGCATTAGAACATCTTAGTATTCGTTTCCCGGTTTGTCCTTAAAATCAGTTAAGTGTAAGTTAGGGGTTGTTAGTGAGACTGAGAGGTGATCTTACTTTATTGAGCGAGCCTTAGTTGTGTCATCTTTAGATACCGGTGTTGTGAGATCATTCAATCCATTAGCTTGTTTGACCGTCAATTTGATTCTTACCTAGGTAGACGTTTTCTCCATTGTCAGTCACAGTCGTTATGTTCTGTTAGGTGTTTCGTTAAGTTAAGTTTATTAATTTAGTCAAAGTAATTTAGGTCAAGTAGTTTAATTATTAAAATTTAAATAAAAAATTATTATTCTTATAAAGATCTTGTTTAGGGTTTAGTAATGATAGGCATTTTCACGTGTCCTTGTGTACGATATTCGGACTTCTTAGTTCTATATTACTTACGAATGATACACTTGCCGGTTGTGTGTGGTTTTATTAGGAAAATCCATTTTAGAATTTAAAGCTTAGTTATGAGTCCTGTAGAAAGAAACACCCTTTAGACACACATCAGCGGGGTTCTAGAGCGGCAGCCCCTAGCGAGGTCCAAGGGGCAGAGCCCCTGGCTGGGGTTAAGCTGCCACATCAGCTTAGAAAATTTTTATTTTCATTAATTGTTCTTAACAAAATTTCCATTAGAATTCTTTAATAATATTTTATTGCTAACTCATTAAACCTTTAAGGTATCTTTCATCAATTTATAAAGTCCAAGGACTTCTATGTAATTAAATCATTTTATTCTAAGTCCAGGGACCATTCTGTTATTCTTTCAAACTCTAATTCGTTATACATTTACTTAACGAATGGGGCTCATTTGTTGCCTCCTAACGCGTGTGTTCTTTCATAACGAATGAACTCATTCGTTACTTCTTGACGTATGGACCTTTATAATGAATGAACTTTTATAACGAATGAACCTCTATAGCTATCGGGCTTTCATAGTGGACCTTCTAACTTTAGTGCCCCCTTACTGGTGCCTCACATCTGACGTTGGATTTACTCATATACGCAGTTCTAAATATCAGAGTTAATTAAAACTTTCGCGGAATAATAGTATTAGTCAACCATTCATTACAAACATTAGAAACTTGTCCTTTAAAACATAATCATAAACGATAATATCAAAATATCATGACAAATCTTCAGATGCCAGCATCTTCAATCTTGCCATGTGTCCATCTCAAACCAGCTGTCTCAATCTGTTAACCTTCGTGCATACTAAAAGTCAGCTACGCTGAGTGAGTTCTAGTTAATCAGACGACATACAATACATCCACATACTTACATATGCACCCGAAGGTACATACCTTCATATTTACTTACATACTTACATACACATATACTTTCATTCTTTCTTTCTTTCATACATACATACATACATACTTTCATTCATACTCATACGTTTAAAGAGCATTTCGTCCAATAACCTTCGCCGATATTATTAGGGTCGGTTCCCAACATTCGCCTATATTATTAGGGTCGGTTCCCTACATTCGCCGACATTATCAGGGTCGGTTCCCTACATTCTCCGACATTATCAGGGTCGGTTCCCTACATTCGTCGACAATATTAGGGTCAGTTCCCTTTTTCTAACTACGCCTTCCATACATTTCTATACATTCATAATTATAACTTTCGTACATTCATACATAACTTATACATCATATATATGTCAACCATATCTTTAAACCATCCCTTGACAGTACATGCAATATCCGAAGATCGTTCACGTACTATCAATAATATGTACATTGTTGGAATTACGTATGCCCGAGACACATACTTAAACTAATGTGGCTAACTGTGTTTGATCCAAGTCGGGTCATACCCAATAACAAGCTAGACAACACCAAATGTATTCTTTTAGTGATTTGATCATTTAAACGAATACCGAACACTACGTGTTTAGAAAATTGGTTTTCTAAACAAACACACTTGAGGATTTAAATAAATTATCTGGATAATTTGTTTATATAAATAAATTATTTAATTGGTTAAATAATTACATAAATGTATGCACAATTTTATAAAAGTGAGTTTTATAAAATAAATGGAGGTGTTTTAAATGGTTAAAACAAAACACAAAAAAAAAAAAAAAAAAACAAAACCGGCCACCCCATGTGGGTGGAGGGTTTGGTCCCATCCAAACTTTTGTCCTTTTGTGTTGACCACCTTTTATTAATAACCATTCACAAGACATGCATTTTGGTTCTTGTCTCATTTTGAATTTCAAGTAATCAAAAACATCCTCTCTTTCTCCCTCTAAACTCACGGCCACTTTGGCCAATTTTGGGGAGTTTTGTGAGCTTCATATAGTGTTCAATTCCTAGCATAAAGTTGGTGTTGTTGCTACAAAGCTTGGGGTATACAAAGCTTGAGGGTTTCTCCTTTGCAACCTTGCCATTTGAAGACATCATCATCTTCATCCACCTACATCTTCTTCTAAAGGTAGAAGAGGTACATTTTACATTTTGTGAGCATTTTGTTCTTGTAATATTGATCCTTGTTCTTTGGGTTTTAGTTTTAACATAATGGTATGTTCATAACAAGTTTTAAAATCTAAGCTTCCGTTGCGTTTTCATGTTAAATATGGTTAACTTGAACTTTGATAATCTTGTATAAAACCCAACAATGGTATCAGAGCCGGTTACAAGGACTTATGCTTCTTACATGTTCATAGATTTCGGGTTTTTCATGGGTGAAAAAGGGGTCCGAAATTTTGGTGGATTTTACCCCTCATGGATTTGTAAGATCTTGACATGCATGGAAAGATCTTAGGAAACCATTATTAACATTTGGATGTTGAAAATAAAAAAAAATAATAAAAAATTTGGGCCGTAGCCTCTTGGGGGGGGGGGCCGATTTTATTTGGTGATTTTGGGCATTGGTTGCTTAGGTTGCATGCTTAGAACATTTGGTATGTTTGGATGTGTCATAACCGAAACCTAGACCTTGGATGTGTTGATTGTTGTTTGTGTATGTTGATTATGTTTATTATTCAATATGGTTGTAATAATTCATAATCTTAGGCTTGTGTAATTTATTTATTCATAAGTTGGTTTGTAATAAATAGATTAGTTGCATTTTCTTTTTTTTTAGAAAAATATGTATTAGGATACATTTTGTAAAAATTGAAGATGCAAGAATTGGTGGATTTGGGCCTTGGACCGAAATTTTGGGCTTGTTGGGCCTCACCGGCCCATCATGGGATTCAAGCCCATTAGGCCCATAAATTTCACTCTTGGGCCCAAGAAGACTTTTGGAAGTTTGGAGCCCATTAACAAGCCCAACAAGAACACAACAACTTGGAAAGGATACTTGAAGCATTTGGATGCAAGGTCAAGTGGGAGTCAACATTCCATCCTTGTGTCATGTTTTGTCCCTTAGGTGTGACTTATGACCTATACTTGTTTCGGCTAACAAGTATGGTCAAACTTAGCGGTTCTCGGTTATGACTATATTTTGCATATGTATGCTTGGTTGTTTGTTTTACTTTATGTAATGTGTGGTTGATAGATATTAGGATATCCAAACCGTCACATAGGAACGACAACAAGCATGAAACGGGTTCTAATATATATTTGGTAATATCGCGTCAATTAGTTTAATTAAATGGGTTTATTAAAACTAAGCGATTACTCACATATAATAAAATTGGTTTTATTATAACTTGAACCTTGAAAATTGGTTTTCAAAATCGCCATATTACTAAATGCATGTTAGGATATGGCATAATGTTTTTCAAACTAGAATATTGGAAAACTTAAAAATCCCTTTTTCATAATTACCAAGGAAACAAGTCTAACACCATCCTTTTGTATGACACTTAACGTATTAGGGAACTTTAAATGGGATAAAGGTCACCTAACCATTTTGAGCAAACTAATATACTTAGGGTAATATTAACATATTTGTGGGATAAAGGTCACCTAACCACTTGTATGTTAATCTTACATGTTTATACAAGTAGGACGACTTGAATTGGAAACCATGTGATAAAGGTCACCTAAGCATGGGATCTAATGGTGTTGATGGGATAAACATGCCAACACGAAATAAGGATTTCGAATGGTCCCATACCTCTAGAAGTTGCAAAGGGTTGCAATTGTCAAGATTGACTACCTTGTTAAATCAAATAACGGGATAAAGGTCACCTAACCGAAATTTGATTTATCGTTGGATTCTAGAATTTAATTATTATTTTAAAATTTGGAATAAAAGGGTATTAATAATTAAATTGTTTGTAATACTAAAATAAAACTTTGTTAAATTTTGTAGATGGCCGCTAACAATGCAAACACCTCTACCCATAACACCCGTAACCTATCCTTAAGAACCATCCTTGAAAAGGATCGTCTAAACCATAATAACTTTATGGATTGGTATCGCAACTTGAGAATAGTTCTCAAACAAGAAGAGATATCATATGTCTTAGACGATCCCATTCCCGACGAGCCTAACGTGGAAGATGAGGAGGCGTATAACAATTGGGTCAAGTACACCAAAGATTCGGTGCAAGCCTCTTGCCTCATGTTAGGGACTATGATTCCCGAAATCCAAAAGGATTTCGAGCATCATGGGGCATACGACATGATAACTCAATTGAAGGAAATGTTCCTTCAACAAGCTAGAGCGGAACGTTTCGAAACGGTTCGAGCGTTTCATGCATGTCGTATGGAGGAAACCCAAAGCGTCTCATCTTATGTCCTAAAGATGAAAAGCTACATTGAAAAGCTTCGTAGGTTGAATTGTCCCGTATCTAATGAGTTGGCTACGGATTTGATCCTCAACTCTTTGACCAAAAGGTTTGAAACCTTTGTCATGAATTATAACATGAATGGATGGGACAAAAGCATTGGTGAGCTTCACGCAATGCTAAGAACGGCCGAAGCGGGAATGGGTAAAAGGGTTTTACCCGTTCTAACAATCAATGAAGGAAAAAGGGGACATAACTCCAACCCCAAAGCAAGTGTTGCTAAGGGCAAGGGCCACGTCCAAGGAAAGGGAAAGAGGAAAGCCATCACGCCCACCAAACCGAAGGAAAAGAAGCAAAAGGTTGCGGCGCAAGATCCATGCTTTGAGTGTGGAGAGATAGGTCATTGGAAAAGGAATTGTCCGACCTATCTCAATGCGTTAAAAGATAAGAGGGATGCGGGGCATACCTCAGGTATTATCTTTACTATACATATTGAACTAAATGTTATTTCTTCAAATACATGGGTACTTGATACCGGATGTGGAACTCACATTTGCAATTTGTTGCAGGGGTTCAAAAGAAGTAAACAACTCAACAAAGGGGACATTAGTCTCTTTATGGGCAATGGAGCAAGAGTTGAAGTCCAAGCCCAAGGAGACTACATATTAAAGCTTCCAAGTGGTTTGGAAGTAATTTTGAAGAATGTTTTGTATGCTCCTAAGTTAAGGAGAAACATTATTTCCGTGTCTCTTTTAAAACAATGTGGCTTTGATCTTAAGTTTATTGATTATGATATTCATGTTTTGTTGAATGGCATATTTTATTTTAAAGCTATACCCATGAATGGTATATATGAAATAGATCAAAGTGGTATGTCACATAGTAGTTCAATGTACAATGTCAGCACCAAGAAACTCAAGAAGGACTTGGGTGATTCCTATCTTTGGCATTGTCGCCTTGGACATATAAGCAAGAATCGCATGCAAACTCTTCGCAAGAGTGGTATTCTAGAAACAAATGAGTATGATTCATTTGATGTATGTGAATCTTGTTTACAAGGCAAAATGACAAAGCAACCCTTTAATAAAACTTTTGAAAGGTCAAAAGAATTATTGGGTATCATACATTCGGATGTATGTGGTCCTTTTAGACCAATGACTAGGAATGGTGAAAGATACTTCATTACCTTTATTGACGATTATAGTCGATATGGTTATGTGTACTTAATGAAACACAAAGATGAAGCTTTTGAAATGTTCAAAGACTTCAAAACTGAAGTAGAAAGACAACTCAAGACCACAATCAAAGTACTTCGTAGTGATAGAGGAGGTGAATACCTAAGTGGTGTTTTTCAAGATCATCTTAAGAGTTGTGGAATTATTTCACAACTTACTCCACCTGGAACACCACAACATAATGGTGTGTCTGAAAGGAGAAATCGTACCCTATTAGATATGGTTCGATCGATGATGGCTAGAAGCACTTTACCTCTATCATTTTGGGGCTATGCTTTACTTTCCGCTGTTCGCATATTGAATATGGCTCCAACCAAGAAAGTGGAGAAGACACCTTTTGAAACATGGCATGGAAAGGCTCCATCGCTATCATTCTTAAAAGTTTGGGGTTGTGAAGCTTATGTAAAGCAATACACCCCAAACAAATTAGAAGTCCGATCCACTAAGTGTATCTTTATAGGTTATCCTAAAGATGATTTAGGATATTACTTTTACGATCCTAGTGAGCAAAATGTTATTATTGCTCGAAAGGGTAAGTTCTTGGAAACTAAGTTCCTTGAGGAAGGAACTAATAATAGAACAGTGAAATTTGATGAGGATCAAGAATCACAAGATGATACACAATTGGTTGATACTAGCACTCAACAAGAGGTTGTTGAAAGTGATCAAGTGGTTGATCAAAACACACAAAACGTTCGCAGATCTGGTAGAGTTAGCAATCCACCCGAAAGATATGGATTTTTTGTAGAAGGTTGCTACGTGGTAGATTCGGATGAACCAACCACATACCGTGATGCAATGTCCAAGAATGATTGTGACAAATGGCTTGAAGCCATGAACGTTGAGATGCAATCCATGTATGACAACCAAGTTTGGGAATTGGTTGAACCACCACTCAACTCCAAAGCTGTTGGAAGTAAGTGGGTTTTCAAAAGGAAAACTGATATGCATGGAAACTTGGATACTTATAAAGCAAGACTTGTAGCTAAGGGTTTCACTCAAACTCAAGGGGTTGATTATGATGAAACTTTTTCGCCTGTGGCAATGCTTAAGTCTATTAGGATATTATTTGCCATAGCTGCACATTATGATTATGAAATTTGGCAAATGGATGTCAAGACCGCTTTCCTAAATGGATATCTTGAGGAAGATGTCTATATGGTTCAGCCTGAAGGTTTTGTCGATCCAAAACATCCTAATAAAGTATGCAAGTTAAAGAAATCAATCTATGGATTGAAACAAGCATCTAGAACTTGGAATCATCGTTTTGATGAAGAAATCAAAAGTTTTGGGTTCATCAAAAACGCTGATGAGGCTTGTGTGTATAAAAAGGCTAGTGGGAGTATAATTACCTTCTTAGTATTGTATGTCGATGACATTCTACTATTTGGAAATGACATTCCAACCATGGAAAGCGTTAAGGCTTGGCTTGGAAGTAGATTTTCCATCAAGGATCTTGGTGAAGCTGCCTATATTTTGGGAATAAAGATCTATAGGGATAGGTCAAGGCGCTTGATAGGTTTGAACCAAAGTACATACATTGATAAGATCTTGAAAAGGTTCAAGATGGAAAACTCCAAGAAAGGTTTTGTACCTATTCAAAGAGGGACCATATTGAGTTCAGCTCAATGTCCAAACTCAAAGGGTGAGCAAGAGATGATGAAACAAATCCCATATGCTTCTGCTATAGGATCCATCATGTATGCGATGATATGTACTAGACCGGATGTGTCATGCGCTTTGAGCATGACAAGCAGATACCAACAGAATCCAGGAAACAGTCATTGGATGGCTGTTAAGAGCATATTGAAATACCTTAGGAGAACTAAGGATATGTTTCTGATATATGGATCTGGTGAGGAGGAACTCGCTATAAAAGGTTACACGGATGCGAGCTTCCAAACTGATCGAGATGATTCTCGATCACAATCTGGGTATGTGTTCACTCTTAATGGAGGGGCTGTCTCTTGGAAGAGCTCAAAACAGGAAGTGGTAGCATTGTCCACTACAGAATCAGAATACATCGCCGCTTCATTGGCAGCTCAGGAAGCTGCATGGTTGAAGAAATTCATTACTGATCTAGGGGTGGTCTCTTCCATTCAAGACCCCCTAGAAATCTTTTGTGACAACGAGGGTGCGATTGCACAAATCAAGGAACCTCGTTCGCACCAAAAGACAAGGCACATAGAGCGGAGATTCAACTACATAAGGGATGAAGTTGAAAAAGGAAAGATATGTATTCGCAAAGTTGGAACTGATCAAAATCTCGCGGATCCATTCACGAAGCTCCTAGAAAGACCGAAACATGAGCGTCATGCGAGTGGCTTAGGACTTCGATATTCTAGTAATTGGATTTGATCTATTTTGTATTAAAGTTTAAAAGACTTTTGTAATTTAACTCTTTTATATGATTATGGAATCTTGAGTTAAATTCTAATTTTGCATGTTTAATCCATGAATAAGTTATCTTATTCTAAAAGTCCGTAGTCGATCACATTTGTGGGAACAAATATGAAGCAAGACTATTATGAACTAGGATTGGTGGATATTCATAAGGAATGAATATGGAGCATAGGTTTGCTGCCAAAGTTCATAGATATTTGTGGGATACAAATATTGGACTGACCCGCTCTCAATATTACTACATGGAGTCGATTGACTTGATCATTAGTAATCTTGAGTAAAGGAGAATTTCATATTATCCTTAGACCTGAGATGTATATTGGGTCTTGATTTTCACCAAGTATTACACTTTGACTCTCCCCTTCGCTATTCGTAAAAGATGGTACATAAGGATGAGCTCAGGTGGAGTATAAAAGTGATAGTGAGAGGCGTATACAGTCAAGATGGAATTTGTTCCTCTTATGTGTTGAGAGTTTAGATGTCTAAGGCCTGATAAAGTTGAATTGTAAAGAGAATGATCGCCTATGTCTCTTAGATCCAACATGACATCTAGTAACAAAGGGATATAATGATAGATTCACCTAAATCATATCAAGTAAGGGACTTGAAGGGATGATGTTATTGAATGGCACTTCGTCAGACACATTAGGGGTGGTGAACTGTTGTTAGGCGGTATTCACCACTTGCATTAATTTTCTATGTATCTCGTGCAAGTGGGAGATTGTTGGAATTACGTATGCCCGAGACACATACTTAAACTAATGTGGCTAACTGTGTTTGATCCAAGTCGGGTCATACCCAATAACAAGCTAGACAACACCAAATGTATTCTTTTAGTGATTTGATCATTTAAACGAATACCGAACACTACGTGTTTAGAAAATTGGTTTTCTAAACAAACACACTTGAGGATTTAAATAAATTATCTGGATAATTTGTTTATATAAATAAATTATTTAATTGGTTAAATAATTACATAAATGTATGCACAATTTTATAAAAGTGAGTTTTATAAAATAAATGGAGGTGTTTTAAATGGTTAAAACAAAACACAAAAAAAAAAAAAAAAAAAACAAAACCGGCCACCCCATGTGGGTGGAGGGTTTGGTCCCATCCAAACTTTTGTCCTTTTGTGTTGACCACCTTTTATTAATAACCATTCACAAGACATGCATTTTGGTTCTTGTCTCATTTTGAATTTCAAGTAATCAAAAACATCCTCTCTTTCTCCCTCTAAACTCACGGCCACTTTGGCCAATTTTGGGGAGTTTTGTGAGCTTCATATAGTGTTCAATTCCTAGCATAAAGTTGGTGTTGTTGCTACAAAGCTTGGGGTATACAAAGCTTGAGGGTTTCTCCTTTGCAACCTTGCCATTTGAAGACATCATCATCTTCATCCACCTACATCTTCTTCTAAAGGTAGAAGAGGTACATTTTACATTTTGTGAGCATTTTGTTCTTGTAATATTGATCCTTGTTCTTTGGGTTTTAGTTTTAACATAATGGTATGTTCATAACAAGTTTTAAAATCTAAGCTTCCGTTGCGTTTTCATGTTAAATATGGTTAACTTGAACTTTGATAATCTTGTATAAAACCCAACATACATAACATACATACATCATTCATACATCATATCTTTAACTACCTCCTGACGGTACATGCAATATCTGAAGATCGTTCACGTACCGTCAAGCAATCATCATACATAAATCATACCAAGCATACACTTACCACTTAAGGTAAGTGTATTAACTATCACATCGAGTATGTACACAGCCCTAAAACATAACAAGGAAATGGGGCTAGAAACCCACCTGAATGCGGTTACGTTCACCGTTAATTGTTATTCCTTTCCTTAGCTGAGCACGACTAACTGTATAATCATACATATATTAAACACTACTCTAGCTCTTCTTATTATCTACTTAATTAGTCTCACCTATCTAAGTCGGTTTTACTTTATTGGATCATTACCAGTTAGTTAATCGTTATTCGTTAACCTTTTAATGTATCTTTCATAAATTATCAAAGTCCAAGGGTTATTTTGTAATTAAATCATTCCTTTCTTAGTTCAGGGACTGTTCTGTTATTATGTTAAACTTCGTTCGTTACCTGGCTTTCTAACAAATTGGCTTATCCTAGCGAACTGGTTCTCGTAACGAATTGAACCCTTTAACGAACTAGTTATTTAAACGAATTGGACTTTATAACGAACTAGACCTTAACCAATCAGTCCGTATAGCGAACCAGTCCATTTAGCGAATTGAAATCTTCTAATTTGTTATTTCTTTTAACGAATGGTCAACACGAATTTGGAGCTAGTTCGTTAATTTATCCTTAACGAACTGCTTGACGAAATGCTTCTAATTCGTTAACTCCCCGTTAACGAATTACCTCTAATTCGTTAACTTCCCCTTAGAGAATTAGGGTTAGGTCAGAAACTGTCAGAACATTCTCTGACATATCTTACCTCGTATAACCTTATCCGGCGCCGTCGCCGAAAAACCGCGGATTCGCCAGAAAAACGAGTTTTTGCTCGTTTTTCACTGTTTTTCGTCCCGTTCGATCCAGATCTGAGCTAGGGTGAACCCTAAGCTCATATTAGGTTCGGTTTATACCCGATTCCACCAAGATCTCGTGACGTTAACAGTTTAACATTGTCGGCTCGTCATTTCGTGACTATATATAACGGGTTTAAGCTCATACATTATCATACTATCATTACCTTGGATAGGGATCGGTTCTCCTTGGTGATTTCGGCTAGAGATAGAGAGAGAGAGAGAGCAATATGAGGGAGAGCTAAGTGTGTGTTTTGGGAGGTGTATGGAATGTGTGTAAAATGAGAATTACTTGTTATTTGTTAATAAATGCTTATATAATTATGGATCATGGGGTTTAGCCCATGGTCTTTTCCTCTTTCCTTCATAACCCAAGTCCATAACCCATATCTATTTAACCCAACACTAACCCGACTCATAATAACTCATATTTTCATTATATTAACCGAAACTAGAAAACGGGATGTTACAAGTCTTCCCTCCTTAAACAGGTTTCGTCCCCGAAACCTAACTAGTACATAAACAAATTCGGATAAAATTTGCGCATCTCTTCCTCAGCTTCCCATGTAGCTTCTGATCCTTTGCGACGCTTCCATATCACTTTCACTAAAGGTATAACCTTGTGTCGGAGTTGCTTTTCCTTGAGATCAACTATCTCGATTGGTTGCTCAATGTAGTTCAACTGTTCATCAATCTCAATGTCCATTAATGGCACGTGCGACGTGTCATCATCCAGACATTTTCTCAGATGAGAAACATGGAAGGTCGAATGAATCCCTTCTAACTCTTCGGGCAAATCTAGCTTATAAGCCGCTTCACCTACATGATCAATAATATTAAATGGTCCAATGTACCTCAGACTCAAATTTCCTCTCTTCCTGAAACGGGTAATTCCTTTCCAAGGCGAGACCTTGAGCATCACATTGTCACCAACGTTAAACTCAATCGGTCGTTGCCGCTTATCAGCATACGACTTCTGTCTATCCTGGGCAGCTTTCATTCTTGCTTTAATCTGATCGAACTTTGAAGATGTTTCTTGCAAAACTTCTAAACTTCCCATCTCTTTCTGACAAATCTCTCCCCAACATACCGGGGTTCTACATCATCTACCGTAAAGCATCTCGAACAGTGGCATACCAATACTTGAGTGGTAGCTTTTGTTATAAGAGAACTCTGCCAGATGTAGATGATCATCCCAACTTCCTCCAAAGTCTAAAACACAAGCACATAGCATATCCTCAAGGGTTTGGATCGTCCTTTCAGACTGTCCATCTGTTTAAGGATGATATGCAGTACTGATGTTCAATCTCGTTCCCATAGCTTCATGAAACTTCTTCCAGAATCTAGAAGTAAATCGAGTATCTCTATCGGACACGATCGACAACTATACCCCATGCTTAGATACAACCTCTTTGATGAACAAACTTGCTAACGTTTCAGACGAGATAGCCTCTCGTATGGCCGAAAGTGAGCACTTTTGGTCAAACGGTCCACAATCACCCAGATGGTATCATGATGCTTTGTTGTTTAAGGTAGCTTAGTTATGAAATCCATGGTAATGTGCTCCCATTTCTATTCTGGTATCTCCAATGGTTGCATCTTTCCATAAGGCTTCTGATGTTCTGCTTTGACTTGTAAACAAGTTAAGCACTTACTGACATAATCTACTACATCATTTTTCATTCATGGCCACTAGTAATCTCTTTTCAAATCCTGGTACATCTTAGTAGTTCCTGGATGAATTGAATACCTTGACTTATGAGCTTCATCTATGATTCGACCTCTAAGATCTCCATGTCGTGGAATCCACATACGTTCAAACCTAGTCTTAACACCATGCTTTTTTTCCATCAACTCGCTGTGCTGACCGAAGATTGTTTTTTCTTCACTAGCCCTTCATCTACCAGCACCTCTATTTGAACTTTGATGATTTCTTCAAAAAGACTTGAATTCATGATCAATTGGTACGACTTTACCGTTATAATGACTTCCTCATTCTTACGGCTTAGCGCATCGACGACCACATTAGCTTGACCAGAGTAGTACTTAATGTCGCAGTCGTAATCCTTTATCAGTTCTAACCATCTTCTCTGCCTCTTGTTCAGCACTTTCTGTTGGAAGAAGTACTTTAAACTCTTATGATCTATATAAATAGTGCACTTAGTACCGTACACGTAATGTCTCCATATCTTTAGAGCATGCACTACTGCTGCTAGCTCTAAATCATGCGTCGGCTAAGTACTTTCAACTGTCTAGACATGTAAGCTATCACTTTTCCTCGTTGCATTAACACGCAACCTAACCCACGATGCGAAGCATCAGTACCTACAACCAAATCCTCGTCACCATCGGGTAAAGCAAGGACAGGAGCTTGCGTGAGTCTTCTCTTTAACTCCTGAAAAGCCTTTTCTTGAAACTTGCCCCAACTGAATACTATCAACTTTCGGGTCATACCGGTCAACGGTGCGGCTATCATGGAGAAACCATCGATGAATATCCTATAATAGCCAGCTAACCCTAGGAAGCTTCGTATATCAGTCGGATTCTTTGGAGTCTTCCAATTCGTTATCTCCTCAATCTTAGCTGGGTCCACGGTAATCCCTTCAGGATTTATCACGTGACCTAAGAATTGCACTTCTCATAACCAGAATGCACATTTTGAAAACTTAGCGTACAACTTCTCTTTCTTCATAGTCTCCAATACCTCTCTCAGATGCTCAGCATGATCAGAATCGCTTCTGGAATAAATCAATATATCATCGATGAAGATGATAACCGACTTATCCAACATTGGACGACACACCCTATTCATCATGTCCATAAATGCCGCGGGAGCATTCGTTAGACCGAATGATATTACGAGGAACTTTTACTGTCCATACCGCGTCCGAAACGCTGTTTTAGGGATGTCTGCCTCTTTCACCTTCAACTGATGATAGCGTAATCTGAGATCTATCCGTGAGAACCAACTTGAACCTTGCAGTTGGTCAAACAAATCATCAATCCTTGGCAAAGGATAGCTATTCTTTACCGTAAGCTTATTCAACTCGCAATAGTCTTTGCACATTCTCATACTTCCGTCCTTCTTTTTAACGAACAACACCGGTGCGCCCCACCGGGAAACACTTGGCCTTATGAAACCTTTGTCGAGGAGTTCTTGTAGTTGGGACATCAATTCTTTCATCTCGGACGACGCTAGACGGTAAGGCGCTTTCGCGACGGGCTGGACTCCTGGTACTAAATCTATCTGGAATTCTATCCCTTGCTCCGGTGGAAACCTCGGAAGATCCTCAGGGAATACTTCTGGATAGTCGCACACGATAGGAACATCTTTTATTTCTTTCGTCTCGGCCATAGCGTTGACAACATACGCCAGGTTGGCACCACAACCTCGTCTTAATAACCCTTTAGCTTTTATCATCCAAATGACGTTAAGCCCTAAACTTTATTTATCACCATAAACCGTCACCAACTACCATCCAGGGACTTTAGCTTTATTATCCTAATCTTACACACTATCTGAGTTTCGAAATTAGATAACCAATCCGTTCCCAAAACTACATCGAACCCTCCCTAGGTCATAACATAGAACGTAACAGGGAACTCATGCCCCTCTAATTCTATCTTACAGACTTTAACCATTTTCATTATTTTCACCGAGTTGTCACTGGCGGTTTCTACTATGAAGGTTTTAGACACTCAGCAACTTTTAATTTTAGCTAGTTTACTAAATGTCGTACCTAAAAAACTTCTATTGGCACCCAACTCAAATAATAATGAATCAGAAATACCATTTACTAGAAACATACCAGTCACAACATCGGGAATCTGTCTGGCCTGTTCTTGAGTCAGCATATAGGCCCTAGTCCTTGGTCTCCCTTGTTCAACATCTTTCTTCTCACTCCCTCCAGCTTCACCACTCGTACAAGTCCTCGTCAAGTGACCTGTCTGCCCGCACTTATAACATGCGGGCTTTGCATGGAAATCCTGAGCAAAGTGTCCCATCTTAACACATTTGTAACAAGCTTTTGACCCTGATCTACATTCCCCACCATGGGACTTCCCACACTTACGGCACACATCAGACCCAGTGCCCCACTTGCACTCTCCAGCGTGCATCTTCCCGTACGTCCTACATGACCTCTACTCCCACACTCTCGGCTGCTTGTTCATAGGGTTCCACAACTGAGTACCAGGTAGTTTAGCAGAAGCGACCCACTTCTTATCCTTCTTCTCTTCCACCACCACGTCATCCGTCAATAAATCATCGTACACAATTTCTGCCAGCCCTACAACGGAATCAAAAGTGCCTGGTCTACCAGCCTTGACCAAGACGCGAACATTTTGCGGCAACCCCCTAAGGTAGCACTTGATCCGCTTGGCCTCAGTGTTTACCAAGTCTGGAACCAACCTTGACATCCGGTTTAATTCGGTGGTGTATTCGCGGTGCGTCATCTTCCGCCTTCAGACTCAAAAACTTCATTTCAACCCTCTCAACCTCCGCATCAGCACAAAACCTCTTCATTACCAACTCCTTCAGATCATCCCACCGCATAGCTTTGATCTCCTCCCGGGTCTTCTTCTGTTCAACAGTTTCCCACCAGTACATGGCTTCATCGAGAAATGATTGGGTGGCAAAACCCACAGCTTGGTCGGGACGGCATTTGCTAATTCGGATAATCTTGTCCATCGTGGTTATCCATTGGAGAGTGACGATTGCGTCTCCCAAGCCAGTTTGCTTCAGTGGATCACATCCTTTGAAAGACTTATAGTTGCATCCACCTCGGCCTCTCCTCCTATCATTAACCTTTACCGACCTAACCACACTCGATTCATCTTTCTCCTTCTCATCATCCTTCTTACTCTTTTCCCCCGACTTCTCAGCAGTCTTTGCATGACTTCCAGCAGACTTTTCAGGATTCCAAGTCTTTGCAGCAACTGCTACCCGCCTGAGCAATGGCAACTTGAACAGTAGGGTCAAGTTGATACCCTTCGTTGTTAATCGGATTTCCACCGGCTGCACTTCCTTCTCCCTCAGCATTAATAGCTGATTCTACTGACGGTTCTCGGACAACGCGTGGCCTACCATGACGTCCCGTACGTCCTCCTCTTCCAGCAACTTTCTTAGCTCCAGCCAACGTATTCTATAAGGAAACACAAACGTCATCACATAAGGAATCATTTAGTACAAGGATAATAAGGCTAACAGGTAATAAATATGGCCAGCTGTATTTAGCTGATCACGTTACTCTCCGTGTCCTATACACTTCGCTTTGTGATTCCACTTGTGCTAGTTCTACTTCTAACAGTTAAACAATCAAACCGTACATATCATCACATACTCCTATCCCTAGCAATTAAGCTAGCATTAATACATTTTTTATTTAGCAATCATGCAAACATTCATTCATCATTCTACTTTACATGTGAATTTAACCTCATACTTTACCATTACATAGCTTGCTTGAGTGACACATGGCATTCTCGTACTGGCATCTTCTATCTTTTCTTACTTTAATCCCATTCTCTATTCGAGTCTAAGCATGTAGGATGCCTAAATCTCTAGAACTTTGCTCTGATACCAACTTGTAAGGCCCCGTTACCGGTGCCTCACATATGACGTTGGATTTACTCACAAATGCAGTTCTAAATATCAGAGTTAATTAAAACTTATGCGGAATAATAATATTAGTCAACCATTCATTACAAACATTCGAAACTTTTACTTTCAAACATAATCATAAACGATAATATCAAAACATCATGACAAATCTTCAGATGCCAGCCTCTTCAATCTTGCCATGTGTCCATCTCAAACCAGCTGTCTCAATCTGTTAACATGCGTGAATACTAAAAGTCAGCTACGCTGAGTGAGTTCTAGTTAATCAGACGACATACCATACATCCACATATTACATATGCACCCGAAGGTACACACCTCCATATTTACTTAAATACTTACATACACACATACTTTCATTCTTTCTTTCATGCTTACATGCATACTTTCATTCATACACATACATATAAAGAGCATTTCGCCCTATAACCTTCGCCAATATTGTTAGAGTCGGTTCCCTACGTTCTCCGATATTATTAGGGTCGTTTCCCTACATTCGCTGAAATTATTAGAGTCGGTTCCCTACATTCGCCAACATTATCAGTGTCGGTTCCCTACATTCGCCGACATTATCAGGGTCGGTTCCCTACATTCGCCGACATTATTAGGTCCAGTTCACTTTTTCTAACTATTCCTTCCATACATTTCTATACATTCATAATTATAACTTTCGTACATTCATACATCACTTATACATCATATATATGTCAACCATATCTTTATACCATCCTTTGACAGTACATGCAATATCCGAAGATCGTTCACGTATTATCAATAATGCATACATAACATACATACATCATTCACACATCATATGTCAATCATATCTTCAACTACCTCCTGACGGTACATGCAATATCCGAAGATCGTACATGTATCGTCAATCAATTATCATACATAAATTATACCAAGCATACACTTACCACTTAAGGTAAGTGTATTAACTATCACATCAATTATGCACACAGCCTCGAAAACATAACATGGAAATGGGGCTAGAAACTCACCTGAATGTGGTTACGTTCACCGTTAATTGTTATTCCTTTCCTTAGCCGAGCACGACTAACTGTATAATCATACATATATTAAATACGGCTCTAACTCTTTTTATTATCTACTTAATTAGTCTCACGTATCTATGTCGATTTTACTTCATTGGATAAGTACCGGTTAGTTAATCGTTACTCGTTAACCTTTAAAGGTATCTTTCATAAATTATCAAAGTACAAGGGTTATTTTGTAAATAAATTATTCCTTTCTAAGTCCAAGGACTGTTCTGTCATTATGTTAAACTTAGTTCGTTACTTGGCTTTCTAAAGAATTGTCTTATCTTAGCGAACTGGTTCTCGTAACGAATTGAATCCTTTAACGAACTAGTTATTAAAACGAATTGGACCTTATAACGAACTGGACCTTACCGAATTAGTCCATATAGCGAACCAGTCCATGTAACGAATTGAAATCTTCTAATTCGTTATTACTTTTAACGAATGGTCAAAACGAATTGGGAGCTAGTTCGTTAACTTATCCTTAACGAACCGCTTGACGAATTGCTTCTAATTCGTTAACTCCCCGTTAACAAATTACCTCAAATTCTTTAACTTTCCGTTAGCGAATTAGGGTTAGGTCAGAGATTCTTTGACATCTCTTACCTCGTATAACCTTATCCGGCGCCTCCTTTCCGGCGCCGTCGCCGGAAAACCGCAGATTCGCAGGTAAAACGAATTTTAACTCGTTTTTCACCGTTTTTCGTCCCGTTCGATCCCGATCTGAGCTAGGGTGATCCCCAAATTCATCTTAGGTTCGGTTTATACCCGATTCCACCCGAATCTCGTGACGTTAATGGTTTAATGGTGTCGGCTCATAGTTTCATGACTATATCTAACGGGTTTTAAACTCATACATTATCATACTATCATTACCTTGGATCAGGATCGGCTCTCCTTGGTGATTTTGGCTAGAGAGAGAGTGAGCAATATGAGTGAGAGCTAAGTGTGTGTTTTGGGAGATGTATGGAATGTGTGTAAAATGAGAATTACTTGGTAATAAGTGCTTATATAATTATGGATCATGGGCTTAAGTCCATGGTCTTTTCCTCTTTCCTTCATAACCCAAGTCCATAACTCATATCCATTTAACCCAACACTAGCCCGACTCATAATAACTCATATTTGCATTATATTAACTGAAACTAGAAAACAGGATGTTACACTAATGAATGAGGGTTCATTCATCACCTCTCCGTAACGAATGGGCATAGTGAATGGCTTAGCGAATGTATCTCGTTTTTTATTCTTTCTTAACGAATTGGCATAGAGAATGGCTTTTCATTCATTACACGCGCCTAGGTTCAGGTCAGAGAATGACATTCCCTAAACATTCCCCTATCGCTGGCGCCGTCTTTCCGGCTCCGTCAGCACCTGAGAACCGGGATCTCGCCTGAAAAGCGAGATCTCAGTCGTTTTCCACCGTTTTTCACTCCCTTCGATCCAGATCCGAGCTAGGGTGACCCCTAAGCTTGTCTTTTGATCGGTTTATACTCGATTCCATTCGGATTTTATCACTTTAATGGTTGAGGGTGTTGGTTCTTCATTTCGCGACTAGATCTAGAGGGTTTCTAACCATATAAGATCAAACATCATTACGTCGGGTCGATGCTCGGTTTCCTCTTGGGTTCGGCTAGAGAAAGAGAGAAAGATGAGAGAGAGCTTAAGTGTGTGTTTTGGATGGTGTTTAGAATGAGTGGAAATGGGTGGATTAATGGATAATAATGGTTTATATATCATGGGTCATTGACTTAAGCCCATGGTCTTTCTTCTTTCTTTACCAATCCAAGTCCACTACCCACATTTATTTAACCCAAAACAAGCCTAACTACTAATAATTAATATTATTATTTTATTAACCGAAATAGGAAACCGGATGTTACAGATAGTTATTGCGGTTATGAATGAATGCTTGCCGGTACGCGAACAATCTTCGGATATTGCTCGTATTGTCAACGAGTATGATTGTTAGATGAATGATGTGAAGAATGCCTAATGTGTTCGTATGCTACGATGTAATTATTGTATATGTGAGGTACGTGTAAGCAGGTGCATGAATGGTATGCGAGATCTACGTCCGACCTAGTAAGTTAGGATGACAAATCCCTCTAAACTTTTATTGGACCTAGACTCGATATGCGATAGTGTAAATAAGGACTATGAACCTTATTAGTGTTCCTCATACGGATATTATATAAATGAGTATGCTTTCCTTCTATGGACAATATATATGGTTCCTTCTATGGATCAGGGCTCCTTCTATGGATAGTATGTAGTGGTCCCTCTATGGAAAGTATATAGGGTCCCATCTATGGGTACTGTTTAAGGATCCTTCTATGGATAATATATAGGATCTTTCTATGGATAGTTTATATTGATCCTTCTAAGGATGACACAAGTTGTTACTTCTGTGGATAATAGTAATTGTTCTTCTAATAGATATTATGCAATGGTCCTCTTACGGATAATTATAAAGTGTCAGGAATGAAGTTCAGTTCAAGTATGATTATGTATCTTCGGATACGTATACGTGAATGTATATGAATGTATTATACGTATCTTGACTAACTAGAACTCACTCAGCTTAGCTGACTTTTAGTATGCACGTAGGTAAACAAGTTTAAGGAGCTAGCATAAGGACGCCACATGTCATGTATTGAACGGCTAGCATCTATAGATGGAAGAAATGATGTTTTACGTTATGATTAAAGACAAGTTTTGAATGATTTATAATAAATGATTGATGTTTTATATTCCGCGAAAGTTTTAATAAACTCTAATATTTAGAACTATGTTTATGAATAAATCCAACGTTGAAAAGTATGACACCGGGATCGGGGCCATACATTTTTCAATATGAAATCTTCAATAAGTTGTCAGTTTTTGTTGCTATTTCAATTTGATAATACTAATTGATTCATAATTCAATATGAATTCTATTAATGTGAAATAATTTGTTTAGAGGATTATATCAGTTGATTATTGTTTCATTGGTGTAATTATTGTGTTCATTAAACAATGATCCCAACAATCGGTATTAGAGATATGAATCTATGTAAATGAACAATATATTCAAAAACATAATTCTAAGCTCAATTTAATTATTCATGTTTCGAAATCAAAACATTGTTGTTTACTTTGTTTTTTGGCGAAAAAATAGTAAGAGGGAGATCATGTCGGTCGTATGACATCCTGGTAACACTGGTTCAACATCAAAAGCAACCATGTTGGTTCGAGGCCAAGAAAATATGGGCTCAGAGAATGATTCATCATCTATGCAACCAAAATACTTGTTCTTGGAGGTCAGTTTTTCATGGGCCTAATTCCCTTAAAAGAGTTGATCCATTAGCTGGTAACAAGATGCTCATGAAGGATCCTAAGGATTATTCTGATCAATATCTATAGAAATTTTAATTGGATGTTAAAGCTCATGCGACCCTTGCCATGGAAATTCAAAACAAAATTTATGGTAGATTGATTCGTTGCAAGGCAATTCAAGAAATGTAGGATGCACAAAAGTGTTCAGTGGAACTCGGCAAGTCCTTGAGAATACATGAGAAATTCTCACATAGCAATACGATGCATTTTTCATCAAAAATAGAGTGTCTAACTAAACAATTTGAAAGGTTCACTACATTAATTAGTGAATTGAAACTAGTTGAAGTCCACTACACAAACTATGTTATGAATAACAGATTTCTAAGATCTCCACCCAAAAACTTGGATACTCATGCTATCATTATGAGAACATTAACAAGTTTTAAGGATCTGAGATTGACAATTCATCATGGTATGCTACATACCTTTGAAAGAGAAATGAGTCAAAAGAAAATGTTGACTTAACTGGTAAACTTGCTAATGATTATACCATTGGATCATCACTTTTGTGTTAAGAAACTCAGTCCAACCAAACTACTGACCAAGCATATTACTATCATATGAACATAACTACTACTATTGGTTCATGGTTTGAGAATAAGCTTTTGTTGGTCATGAGAATCCTCAAAATATGTCTGTATAATTTATCATTTATCATGGATGATTTGTAGTATATAGATCCAGTAGATCTGGAGGAGATAGATATTTTGAACTCACTAGCTCAATTGACAGTTACAACAAACAATTTCTATCAGAGAACTGGAAGGAAATTTCCAGGAATTCATAATAGGAGAAAAGTTGTATTTGACAAGTTGAAAATGGCATGCCACAAATGTAACAAACTAGGACATTTTTCCATGGAATTCAGAATTCAGATGCAACCTAGTCCAGTCATATCCAACCTTTGATAACCTATCCAAATTCTCCGATACACCCTAATTCTCATCAACAAAACTTCAACAAGCATTCCACATCAAACTTCAAACTTCAAACATGCAAAATACTCCCTCATTATCAATATTTGCAAAGTCCTCAATATACGCACCAGATGATTATTTTTAGTCTCCTATTATTCAACCAATCCATACACAAGTTCAGCCTGCAAACACTTCTGCCCCTGGTCCATCATCCTAAACCCAAGACAACACTAGCAAGTTTTTTTCACTCAAGGGCTTGCATACTAGAGTAGTTTACTAGAGGATATGAACTCCAAGGATTTGGCTCTTGTGATGATAAATGTTAAAGATGAAACACCTATTGTGTCTGCATAGGAAAAGAAGTAGAAGGCCGATTTCAAGGATGAAATTATGAAGGTTATAATGGTGAAAGAAGATGCTGCTGCAACACCAACAACACATCAAGCAAGTGATCATAGTAATAAAACGACACTTGCAGATGTTGTTAATAAGCGAGCTTTCACACATCTTGAAAGCTTATGGTATGATGATAGTGGAAGCTCTAGGCACTTGACAAACAACAAATCTCTTTTCTCAGAATTCAAGAAGCATGGAGGAGGATGTAACAACTCGGGTTTTCATATAATATATTAAATACCAATACCCGACAAGTTTTCGTTTTCGGGTAATTTTAATCAATAAAGCATCGTCTATTGAGTTATTAATATTTTATTACTATTGTTTATTCCATTTAATTAATTATCAAGAAATAACTTTCAATTAAACACATTTTTAACCCTAAACCTTAGTTATAACCTATTATGTATCCACTCCAATAGATCAGGGACTAAAATGCAAATCTGCCCAAATATTATATTATAACCCAATTTACCAAACCCAAACCCGTAAACAAGTGCCTAAACCCGTAACCCGTATACTCATTATGATTTCTTGAGCCTTAATCTTCATTGTAAACAAGGAATTGATCAATGCATATCATTATATTACATATTGTGATCTTCACCCATACATTTAATTTAGAAAACACGATCTATTTGATACAAATTTACTTATCAATCAAACCGTCCTAACCTATATCGTATTATACCATTTAGAGATAAAGAAAATTCAATTAATCATGTATACACCGTCTCCGTGACCTCGCGAATCAAACCAAAAAAGTAATGAAAGTGTAACAGCCTACCTGTATCAATTTATATTCGTGTTTTGAGCCGTCAACTTCGTATCATTTAGACCTTCAATTCGTAATCATTGAAAGTAAATATTATAAGATTCTGGTTCATTGTTCATCAAATAATGTTAACCCTAAGGTTAATTAAACAAACAACAAGCCGTTTAATCAATTTCAGATTCTAGGGTTCATATATCAGTTTGGGGTTTAATTAGTTATGTATTTTAGTTTTTGTTTTCATGAACTAATCAATTGACACACCTGGCCAGTTTGCTGGTGTTTGTGTGTGTTCAAATCAGTGAACTGTCCAGGGCGCTGGTTCGAGCCCCCAGGACTCGGTTTTTTTCTCTTATTTATTTTTAAATTGTATAAATGATTTATTAATTCATTTATAATTATTATTAAATACAAAATAAACATTATTTTATTAAAAAGACATCTTTGAGTATATGTTTCTTATCAATTAAACCCGTTACAAGCTTTCATTTATGTGTGTGTGTGTGTATATATATATATATATAATGTATGTATTATAAGTATACATTAATAATAAGACAACATTATTCTTTAAAACCCGACAGCATTATTGATGGTTCTTGTCGTTGAACGTCTTTACAAATTTATATATATATATATATATATATATATATATATATAAATACACACACACACATATATATAGGATGTGTATTATTTTTGAAGAAAAATATAATAAACGAGTTAAACATATTGTTTATATTTTTACCATTAGATATTTGTTAAAGATTCTAAAATATAGATTTCGTGATAATTTTTTATTTAAACGTTTGTATTATAATTATCTAATTATATATATATATATATTGCATGGTTTAACTACCTATATAAATATTTATCTAATTATTACATATTATATATTATGATTAACTATTTAAACATTTATTATTATATTATATCTAAACTCATATTTATTTATTTATTTACACTAATTATTTAAAAATTTGATCATATGATTACTATATTTAGTTTAATGGCATTTTATAAATGATAAAAATAATAACTTTATTTTTAAATGACAAGGATACTAACGATTTTTCAATAATAAAAATAGAGATTATTCTTTTAATTAATAACATACTAATCACAAGCATAATCAAATCACACTGAAACTCTAATTCCTTGTAATTTTTATTGCATTATAATTAATTAATATTATATTATTTAACTAGGAATCCTTGACAGTATATTCTGAAGGGTTTAACTTTCTCACATCGTCCGTTAAGGTGAGTAAGCACTCCCCTATTTGACTTCTTTTCAAATATTTTGGGGACTTATGCGTACCAACTATCTAGTTACATTTTTATATCATATTCTCAAAAGCAAACTGTTAATATTTGGGTTCGGTATTAACTGAATGATTAATTGCTATTTGTTTATTTGTTTATATATCGTATTCAGAGAGGTCCATTATTTATCATTATAGTCACAACATGTCTTAGTGGCCGGCGTCCAATCACATGACAATGGTTTTACCAAAAAATCAATTATATTGTCATGGTAATCGATGCCTGATTCGCATGGAAACGGTTTAAGCCACACATCAATATTTGTTTACAATATTTACATGTTATGGTTTCATTATTTATACTCACGAATAACAGTTTTGCGGTTTTATTACATATATTATAGTTAGTGTCAAAACTGGTGATATTTTCACTCAATCTCGTGTTGACAAACCTATTATATTTTGTATGCATTTGCAGGTTATCAAATTGGATTGATTATCAAGATGAAGATCACATAGAGAAAACTTTTAGGATCTAAAACTTATACAAGAATTATTTGATCTCATTTTGTAATCTCTTTATACTTGATGTACTTGTTTGTAAATTGTGGTCTTGAAAAATTTAATTAGATATGGGCACATTTAAATTGCATGATAATACCTTATGAGCTGTGAACAATTAGTTCGCGCTCCGGCATTTCCTGCCTTAGGTTTGGGTGTGACAGATTGGTATCAGAGCCGAAGGTTTAAGATAGGTCGTTAGTGATGTCCTAGTAACATGCTTAGGACCCCATATATGCTTATTTGTTTACCTTATGTGTTTTAATTGTGTATTTATAGCTTAGATATTTACTTACTTATTTTATTGTTAAATTAAATGTTCATTTATATGTCATGCACACACAACTCCGAGACTATGTCTCATTCTTAAAAAAATATTTTTATAAATCTGAGGCAATGCCTCATTCTCAAAATATATTTTCATTTACTTTAAGTTGATTTTTTTCATTGTCGGGAAATTACTTAAGAATTCCCTAAGTTTTGTTTTTGCTCTTTTTCCCTTTACAGCTAGGTAGTGTGACAAGATTCCCGCCAAAGTGGAAATTGTGATAAAACCAACACTTTAAGTTGTTAACGTAATTGGCTAAACGATTACATTCTTCATTTTGTTTAATTACTTTTAAAATGTTTAGTCGGGTGAAAAACCCTTGGTAAGACATGGACACACCAACTATTCATTCTCAAACTCATTATATTTGCGATATTTGTTGGAGCATTAACATCCGTGGTGATACACGAGATGCTTCAACTACTCATGTTTACATTCGTTTATTTTCTATTTAGTTTGACGGTTAAAACCCCAAGTAACACTCATGGGCTGACAAACTCAATTGTATTGTTGATATGTTATGTAGCTGGGCCAACAAAATGCAATGGACAAGCTCATGGGAAGCCCAACCCACACATTTGCTTTGTTTTGGTATGCTAACTAGTTAGGAAAATAAAATGCCATGGAAAGCTCCTGGAAACCCAACACATCGAAGAACATCGTTTATTCGTTTATTTGTTTGCTTGATTGATTTAGTTGGAACACAACGTATGATTTGATTTATTTACTCATTTACTTAATTACATTTGAATCAAGATTTTTTGATCCTATCTATTCACATACTCAAAAACATCTTAATTACCATGATTGAGCACAAATCATTCACTCATCAAGACTCAGTTATCACAAGTTGATTGAAATAATTAATATTTTATCATTGAATTGACTTTCACACATTCATCTCATCACATTCACAAGTTATCAAAGAATAATTAATATTTTATTTTGGTTTTCTCATACAAATCTCATCATATTATCAAACTATCAAATAAATTGAAAATCATTATTAAACATTTTACTATTCAAATGGTATTTTCATACTCATGTTATCACATTTTCAACTAGCAAACATATCTCAAATAACTCATCACATTCATAAACTATCAAACACATTTCAAGTTATCATTCTCAAAATTATAATTGTTAACATCTCAATTTTTCATGATTTGATAAAACTCTTCTACTCGCATTGATCATTACATTTTAATTCTGACATATCCTTAAGTATAAACAAACACTAGCTCAACTTATTTAAATTTCACTATTTCCTCAGTAACTCATATAAAATTTACACAACTTACCCATCATCTCATTAAATCACATCTTTATTTTTCATTAGATGTTTTCTCAACATCAATCATCTATTTTCAATAACCACCTGTAAGTATAGTCAAGGAGATGGCTCATGCGATCTCTAGAATATAAGTCAAATTCAAAACATTAATGCAATCAATTCAATCTTGTTCATTAACTTCCTTGCGATATTCACCGACACAATTAATTTGGTATGCACGATCTGTTTGATATGAATTTACTTCTTAACCAACCCTTCCTAACCTATATCGTATTATAACATTTATACATAAAGAAAATTTAATTATTCATGTATATACCGTCTTCGTGACCTTGCGAATCAAACCCTAAAAGTGATTGACGTGTAACATCCTGCCTATATCAATTTATGTTTGCGTTTTTAGCCTTCAACTTCGTATCATTTAGACCATCAATTCGTAATCATTGAAAGTAAATATTATATGCTTCTGGTTCGTTGTTCATCATATAATGTTAACCCTAAGGTTAATTAAACTAACAACACCCCGTTTACCAGATTGCAGATTCTATGGTTCATATATCAGTTTGGGGTTTAATTAGTTATGTATTTTAGTTTTTGTTTTCATGTATTAATCAATTGACACACCTGTCCAGTTTGCTGGTGTTTGTGTGTGTTCAAATCAGTGAACTGTCCAGGGCACTGGTTCGAGCCCCCCTGGACAGTTTTTGTTTTTTTGTTTTTAAATTGTATTAATGATTTAAATGCTTTATTAATTCATTTATAACTAATATTAAATACAAAATAAACATTATTTTATTAAACCGACATCTTTGAGTTTATGTTTCTTGTCAATTAACCCCGTTACAAGCTTTCGTTTATGTATGTGTGTGTGTGTATATATATATAATGTATGTATTATAAGTATAATTAATTATACACCGACATTATTTTATTAAAACCCTACATCATTATTGATGGTTCTTGTCGTTGAACGTCTTTACAAATTTATATACATACATATATATATATTTATATGTGTGTGTGGTGTATATATATATATATATATATTATGTTTATTAGTTTTAAACAAAAATATAATAAATGTTGTAATTGATCAAACAAATCATCGATTCTCGTCAGTGGGTACCGATTCTTAATGGTAAGCTTGTTCAATTCTCGGTAATCGATACACATTCGAAAGGAACCACCTTTCTTCTTCACGAATAAGACTGGGCTCCCCAGGGTGAGAAGCTTGGTCTTATGAATCATTTGTCTAATAGCTCTTGGAGTTGATTGGATAGTTCTTGCATTTCTGATGGTGCTAGTCTATATGGGGATCGAGCTATTGGAGCAGCATCCTGAACTAAATCGATCTTCAATTCAACTTGTCTTGGAGGAGGTAATCCAGGTAAATCTTCAGGGAAAACATCAAGAAAATCACGAACTACATGAATATCGTCGATCTTTCGCTCCTTAGCCTTTGTGTCGAGCACATTGACGAGGAAAGCCGGGCTTCCTTTCCTTAGCATTTTTCGGGTTTTCATGACACTAGAGAGTTTCAACTCTGTGTTACACTGATCTCCTTGAATTGCTAGACATTCACCAGTTGGGGTTGGTAAAGGAACCAGCTTTTTGGAACATACGATTTCGGTTCCATTCTTGGATAACCATTCCATACCTACTACTATGTTAAAGACGCCTAGTTCTATGGGTAAAAGATCGATTGAGAACTTATGGTTTTCTAACAAAATTTTAAAATTGTGAACGACTTCACTTGTTTCGATTAGTTTCCAATTTGCTAATTCAATTGAGAAACTGATGTCTAACTTACTGGGTTTAATACCAAGCAGAGGTTTAAATTGATTAGAAACAAAGTCAAACAGTACAAAAGCGTAGTGATTATTGACGAGAAACGTACCGGTGACTACAGATGAGTCCTTCAGGGCTTTCGTTGCATTCATCTCGAATGCCTTGCCTCTAGTTTTTTGAATATTGAGTATGGGTCACTCTCTCTTGAAATGCCCTACAACGCCACATTCGAAACATCCAGGAGTTTGGTTTCTCGTAGATGTTGTGATCCTTACATAACAGTCGAGAGCCACATGACCGAGTCGGTTGCACTTCTAGAACTCACCACCATGGATCCTTCCACACTTGCTACAAGAAGATCCCTATCCTAAGCTTCCTCATGGTCCTCTTGCATTTGCTGCAAACATCCTTCCTGCTCCTTGGTTTCTCTTGAACTGACCTCCTGAGTTACCATTCCATTTCCGTTTGAGCTTGCCGGGTTTCTGATTCTCAGTAGCTGCTTTTCGTTCAGGTTCTGCGGTGACAGCTTTCTTTTCTGAATTTTTCAGAGTTCCCATTAGGACTGCATCATCAGTTAAAGACTTTGGCAGTTCTCAGACTGACTTGATGGTGGTTGGTTTGGAGGACGTAACCATTCCTCGGATTTCCGGAGCTAATCCCCAGATGTACCTCTCAATTCTTGCATATTTTGGCATAACCAGTCGGGGTACCAGTCGTTCCAATGCCTTGAATCAGGAAGTATATCTTCTGTTATCGGCACCTTCCATCTTTAACTGCCATAAGTCATATTCTATTTTCTGGAGTTCATTTAGGGGACAATATTCTTTCAATAACATTTCTTTCAATTCTTCCCAGGTTAGATGGTTAGCGATATCTTCTCCAAGGTTTTGAATTATGGAGTTCCACCACTCGAGTGCTTCATCACGGAATGAACATACACCATATTTTATCCTTTCTAGAGGAGTGCAATCACTGATTTTCATGACGGATTCCATTTTCTCGATCCATCGGATAGTTTCCAAAGGTCCTTCGGCACCGGTAAATTATTTCGGGCCACAACCTTGAAAATTTTTGTATGAGCACTCGCGTACCGTGCTACCTGAGGGGTTTCCGTTTAGTGTTTCAGTTATAGGAGTTTCTCCGGTTATGTTATTAGTTATATTTCGGGTGTTTCGGCTTGAGTTGCGGTTAGCCTCATGTTGCTCGAGTTCCGTGTTCACATGTTGAGCGATTAATTGAGCTAACTCTTCTTGAGAAGATGGTAATCCAGATGCTTGGTTGGTAGTAGTTCGTCTTGTTTTAGGCGCCATAATTTCTTTTAGAAAAAAAAATATAATTTGTTTGTTAAAAAAAAATATTTCTAAACTAGAGATATTAATATAACATGAATCATAACACTTATATACATTCAACCATACAAAAGAGGGGGGTTTATATTGTTACCAAACATACAAAATTAGGTGTAATACATACTACACCTTATAATCACCACATAAGTACCTAAAAGTTAACCTGCCCAAAAGACAACGAGTTTAAGTTTAATTACACAACTACTACCAAATATAATGTATGAGCCCTATCTAATGAAGGCTCATAAGATAACAAACACTCGGCTTGATCACCTCATTCTTGGATTCCAACCCGTCCACCCTTTGCCTAGTCTGTTCTCCCTTGTTCTCCACATCAAAGATATAGTGACACACAACATTGTAAGACTGGTCATCACTATGTTTATTTTGTTCCAGTGCGGTGACGCGTGCGAGGATGTCAAGAATAACAACCTCGTACTCGGCTACCTTTCTTTCCAAGAAAGCTAGCTTGCCGAGTCCTCCAGGGGCCCGACCCCTAACCGGCTCCTGAGGAGGCGGTGGTGGTGGTGGGGCCACGGTAGTCGGAACAGCTGTGGAGGTGGTGGCTTCAAAGTTGTGGCGGGACCTTTTCCTAGAGTATACCTTTAAAGGGGTCACTCTAGAACTAGGCCCCTCACACTGTGGGGCCCTCGGTGAGCGGATGACTGATGTGCTTGAAGTAGTTATAAAATAAATAACTAAAATTATACTAATCTAGGCACTAAGTAATAATTCTAGACTCTTAACTTAACCAAACTACTAACCGGCAAGTGAACCGGTCGACTCTGGTACAGCTAAGTAAGTCCGGATATCGAACCCACGAGACTCTTTAAATTACGTAATTTAACTAATTAGACTCGACTAACTGACACGGCTATTTGATTATTATTATAAGGGGGTTTTAAACTAATTATTAATTAACTATACCTAACCCTAATTAAATAAAATAAAATATAATAAACTATTAAAACACTTAGATTAACTCAGATGATGAAAATAACTACCTAGGCTAGAATCCCCAATGTTACGACAATTAATCAAATGGGAAACTTAAGTTATGGAACTGGGATCGTAGAATAGACCCTTGACAGAAAACCCGAACATGACCATTGACCTTCAAGAAGACACCTATGGATTTCTAACAAGTTTTAAGACTCACCAGTTTTATAAATTAAACTTCCTTACGGTTATTTAATAATTTATGTCTAAGTATCTTTATGGCGAAATCCTACCTTACAGCGTGGAAATCAAAGATAGTTAAGAAGACTCAATTGACTTAATAGACTAAGCTGACAATCAAACCTAGACGGACTCCTTACGAAGAACTAAATCTAGCAATCCTGACCAACAAAGATCTATCAATAACCTATCACCTTACAACTTTCTAGGCTAGCAACTCACTTTTGTCTATTTAATTGATTTTATTGTTTCTATGATTTTAATGCATATCAATCATAAACTAGTCAAGAACACACAGTATATGACCTAACAAAACCCTATCCTATGAAACAATCACTAAGGGTAATGTGAAACAATAAATCCAAGTAAATAAAACCAAGCAATCATACACATCAAGTAATTCAAACTCACCACTTTACTTAGAACATAAAATCCATAACGAAAAGAAATCCCAATCAAAATCGAACCGAACAAAGGTTCATCACGACCTAGGTAGTTTATGAGGTTTAGCCTAGCATCATGTAATCTAAATCAAACAAAGCAAATAAAACTGAAAACATGGTGAAATAATAAAGAACGAAAGATTAAAGGCGATAAAACCCGTAGTCTTCGATCATGAACGTAAAGCTCTTCACCGGCTGTTCTCGTGCCTTCAAAATCACCAAAAGACTCGAAAGTATTCTCCAAGAAACTTCAAATTCGTCTGGTGGCAGCAGGG
Source organism: Bidens hawaiensis (assembly GCF_021521415.1). Classification (NCBI taxonomy): domain Eukaryota; kingdom Viridiplantae; phylum Streptophyta; class Magnoliopsida; order Asterales; family Asteraceae; genus Bidens; species Bidens hawaiensis. The sequence continues at coordinate 88,715 of NW_027500422.1, forward strand.
TATGTCAGGTTTAAGTTAAAATTGTTTAAATAGCGAAAACCAGGCCCGAGAATAACCAAAAACGAATTAAAAACCATCAGTAGTGATTAGGCGCCGCGCCAAGGGCTTTTTGCCTTTCCCCTAGGCGCGGCGCGGCGCGCTTCTTCAAGGGGGCCGGTCAGACCGGCACGGTCTGACCGGATCTCTGTTCCGGTTCTTCCTGACGCGTTCCAGATCTCCGTTTGGGCTCGTTTCAGCTCGTTTTTCGCCCTTTTTAATCACGATCAAATCCCGGAACCTACGACACACAAAAACGTTAGTAGTATACAAATCTTGACTAAAAACGAATAAAAACTATTAATATATTAAATAAAATAAACAAGGGAAACATATATATTTAGCATTATATCAATGAAAATCGGTGATAAAGGAGCCTCCTCTGAGCTATCATCACTAACAATCACATATGGTGCCATCTGTCACATAATAATTAATGTTAGTAACGAATATATATATCACATAATTATTACCTTTCTGTTCATGTGACGAGGAAAAGAGCGCGTGTTTGAATACCTAGTTATAGTTTGAAAACTTTAAATTTTTCTAATTCTCTATAACGATTGGCTCTGATACCAACTTCTGTCCCACCCCGAAAACCTTAATTTAAACAGCGGAAGACTTTTGACCAAGTCGTTCGGGTTGTGACAGTTGCCGTTAGCCAATCATAATAAAGTGTAGTACAATAATAATCAAAGTTGACTTTTCAAAGAAACTTTATTATTATTAAAAAAATATAAGTAAAAACATGTATATAAACACGGTTATTAAACATCCCAGTTTATCCCCATATTCAAACACTGCCCGCCTCTTTTCCTCCAATGTCACGAAGCCATCAGTTACTTGAAAAGCATATTAAAAATCGTATGTCAACACATTGTGTTGGTGAGTTTCCCTTTATAAAAAAAATAGTTCATATATATATATATATATATATATATATATATATATATATATATAAGAAAAACAACATCCATATAATGATCTTTTGTCATTATATACCAATATCAATTCGTGTGTAATCGTCACTACACCCGAATTATATTAAAAACATCCTACATATAATGATCTACCATCAGTATAACACAAACCCATGTGTAATAATTTACCGTCATTACATCACAAAAATAATAGGCATTTTACTTCTTAAACAAATCGTGTTGTTATAGACGAGCAAAGAATACAACATTACGTATGACTATCATAGTTGATAACCTGACACATACCAGAATCAAAATACAGCTACTTCTAACCCAAAGCGATGGAAGTGGGTGGCGTCACCCCGATAGATCTACCCATATTTCTGTGCCCCTTTTTAGGGTTAACCTGGGTTTGACACGATTTGTAAAATAAAATGCCTATACAATATCAAATGAATTCCATATTAAATAAAGAACATGCTTCCCCCCCAAAACATAATTAAATATCGATTAAAATAGTTTCAGTTAAAAACGAGGGGGGGGGGTGTTCGATAGAGAAACTCACGTGTCCTATATTATTACACGTTTTGTTAATAAAAACTTGGTTCTAGTTTTTATACAAAATTCTTTTTAGTTTAACAGTCCTACTCTAGTATTCACATAAGCACATTAGCAAATAAACGAGCACACATAGTTCGGTTTTCCGTTAACTATTATTTAATTAATTAAATTAATTAATAAATAATTAAAATATAATAAAATATTTTAAGTTTCAGTTGCTGGAAATTTTTAAGAAAATATTAATCTTTTATTTTTCAATAAGCTTGTCGGTTTCGTCGGTTTTGTCGGTTTAATGTTTAAAATTTGAATTGTTTCGGTTTTTCGTTTAAATTGTAACTTATAAATAATGTAGATTACTTGTTACATATATATTAATAAAGTTTTACAAGTTAACTTTGGTAAATATATTATTTTCATTTTTGTTAATATTTTCTTAAAATAGCAAATTTTTAACGTTTTCGTGTCGGTTTTCGCGACACGAACCGTTTAGGACTAAATTTTATTATTTTGTCCTTTTCCCTTGTATTACCTTTTGTTAAACATGAGTATTTTACAAATTTAGTGGCTGTTTTAAAACAGTCCCTAATAGTCGTGTCGGTTTCGTTTAAAAATCCGATTTTTCGACTGTTAACATTACCGACAAGTCAAATAAGTTGAGCATGTTTACACTAATCATCTTATGAAATAATCACACATATAATAACACATAATTCATCATAAATTCCAGTTTTCATCATATAAATTCACAAGACACGTTTAAACAAGTTTTAAGTTCCTAGTTCATATTCTAAATTTGTTAATAATGTTACCAATCAAGTTGGTTGTTCTTTTATGAACAACTACCATTATATAACCCTAGATTCCAGATTTTTATCTTATTTTATGAGTTTAAAATATGCCAAAACATTACTTTTAAATAAAGTGTTCTTATTCCATTTTAGAAGAATCTAGTTTTCATGATCCAAGGTAAGTATCTGTTTAAGAATTAAGTATGAAC